>NW_027222607.1:0-73000 GCF_030179895.1 Drosophila kikkawai
GAAACATCAACTTCAGCTGTTACTTCAACTTCTACGGATGATAGTTCTTCATTTAAGATCTTGTTGGGGATACCCGATAATGATGAGGATAATGTAAGTCGCATACCAGTGAAGAGAAACACGACGCGTAGATTAAAAAATAGTTCAACTATGAATAGCACAGGTATAGCCATAACCAAAAAAAAATTAATAGAAAACTTTAAGCAAAAATTAATAGCCCAGGAGAAAAAAATAGGTGGTCATTTCGATTTAGGTCACAGAGGGGCTAATAGATATTTTATTATTTCATATTCAAATGGCAAGGTGGGTATTAAATGTCACTATAGATCTAGATTAGGTCACACCTCAAATACTGACAATAAAAAAATGAATCATATTCCTCCATCAACACTTAGAATAAATTGTTTTGAATTTGCTGAGGCGTTAACACAAGAGGCTCTTGTTAATGAGAGAAAGAAAGACAAGAAAATTAGGACACAGATTTCGAGCGAGGCAGATCATCAAATTGCAACAGAAAACAGGTATCAGGATATTAACGATGGTTATTTAAGTGATGAACCACAAGTGCGGGAAATTAGAAATGATGAGGCAGAGCAAATAAATGCAATATATTTAAAAAAGAGGAATATAGCAGATAGACTGTTAGATGATTATTTAAATAGAAAAGAAACCCAGATTTCGAACGATGAGATAAAGGTTAAAAACATTGATGAGTTCCAATCAATACTTAATGATGAAATTTCATAGGTAAAAAGTTATTTCTCTTCCAGAATATAAAATTTAGTGAAGGTTATGACTGGGAGAAAAACAAGATTCAAAATGATACAACTAATAAAAAAGGTGAGTAAACTAAATTTATGTTTATTTTCAATTTTGAAATATTATACTAATTTTTTTTTTTTTCTTTTATTTTCTTCTCTTTTCTTCTCTTTTTATTTTTCTATAGATAGGGGAAATGATATGAATGAAAAAGGTGAGTGAACTAAATTTGTATTTATATATTTTTTATTTATTTATTTATTTTTTTTTTTTTTTTTTATATAATTGAATATTTCCTAATTATTTTTTTATTTATTTAATTTTGTTTACAGATAAGGCTTTGGAAAATAATCTAATCAGTGAAGAAGGGATTTTTTATGTAGACGCAGATGAAGAAGAAGAAGCAGGACGGCTATATGAAAATGAACTTATTTATATGGAAGGCGGGGTTGAAAATTATAAACAAATCTTACCTTTAAATATAGACCAAGAAGATGAAAACCCCCTCCCCCCTCCATTTGTTGATGATACAAACCAAAACGAAAATGATGTAATTTTAATGGAGGGAGGATTAACTAATTACACCCAAATTGTGGAATCTAATATATTAGATTCAAAAGAAGAATTTCCCACCAATAATGAAATGAATCAAATTATTTAAAAAAATTTTTTTGAAATTTATATCGTTTCTTTATTTAAAAATAAAATTTTTTTTTTTTTTTTCTAAAATTGTTATTATTACTAACTTTTTAAATTGATTAAGAAAATATACAATTGTTCTTAAAAATATATAATGAATATAAATAAAACTAATCATTTTTATTGTTCAAAAAAATTAATATTGTTAAAAAAAAAAAATACATATTTGTTCTTAGAATTAAGTTTTTACATGTTTCACAAAGTTTTCTTAAATAAAATTGTACTTGTTTATTATAATATATTATCTAAATACTTTTTATTTAAAATCATCAGATTTTCTTATTATAAATAGGTCTTGTTCTAATTCCTTGACTTCCAATTTAAATTGGTCTTCCTCTCTTTTTTGTAAATATTCTTCTAATTTTTTTTGTTCTAAATTACTCCTATTTGTACAATTTTCAATTTTTTTTATTTTCTCATTCCATTCGAAAATACTTACATCTAATTCTGCTATTTTACATTCTAAATCTTTTTCTTCTATTTTATAATGCCCATATGCCATAGTGCCCATTTTATTAGAATCTCTAATTCTTTTATCATCTTTACTATTAAGTATAATTTTATTACACCTAATAGTAGATACTATATGATTTGATGATCGAATCATTGCCATTGACCCTATCACAGACTCCTCGGAAAGCAAACACTTTTTATAATCATGAAAGTCTATTTTCTCTATCGCGCTTCGTTTGACACCTTTTGATTTTTTTATTGTTTTTTCAGCGCTACCATCACCATCACTAAATTTATATGAATACATTTTCGAGCGTAAACCAACAAACTCTAGCATGGGTTTCCCATTGAGTTCATCTTTGAAAAACCCTAACTTTTTTTTATTGGTTTTAGGAAAATTATACGTTTCTGCAATTTTATCTGGAAATTCAGATGTATCAAAATATGACTCTATATCATTTCTAATATCATTATAGAAGTCATCAGTTTTGATGGTATATATAAATGAATCTGTATCCATATAATTCAATTGTATGTTTTCATTAAATTTTGGTTTCATATAATTATAATGAAAATCATACATCTTCCATTTTGAAATTTCTAAAATTGAAAAACCTAAATATAATGGTTTATTATATAAAACATTTAATTTGTTCATTTGAAATGCATAAAAATGATCCGAAAATTTTTTCAGACTATGGAAGTTAGATTTGGAAATCAGTGAACGGGCGCAATCTCTTTTACGACCAGGAGAATCATTTGGAGTTGCACTTTCCCATTCTGAAATTAATTTAACATTAACGCGTTTATCAACGTTCTCCATGGTCTTTCCAAATATCGCGTTGTTTGATAATTTATAAAAATCTTTATCAAATGGAGTTTTAGCATTTGTACGATGAAAATTATTAAGATCAATATATTTCTTCAACCAAGGTTTTTGGAAGAAGCGAAGGCCTCTATGAATTTTTTTTAATTGTAACCCACATTCTAAGCACTGTTTCAAATTTCTATAGTGGATTATATATTTATTTTTATCTTTAAGATCTGCAATTAATTTTTTTACTTTAGATGATGGTGTTGGTAGCTGATTACTACAACAAAATGGTAAGTCATTATGAGTCTCATGCAAGCTAAACGGATAATCTAAATCTACCTCTAACATGTAGCCATATTCAGAATCATCTGGGTGCTCTAATATATTTATATTATCAAGGGTTTCCCTTGATACCCATCAAATCCTCCATATGGCAAAGGTTGGGACATGGCCCATCCATACAAATTGTTGGCATCAATATATGATAAATATTGGGATTCTTTTTTATCGTCATAAGAATCCAAATATTTATGATTAGCTTTTGAATATCGATTTACACATTGCACGAGACCACCACGAATGCCCGATTGTAGAAATTTTAATTGATCTATATCTGTTAACAGTTCTAGCTCAATTTCGGTATATTTTAGCATGGCCTCCCATGATAAACCAGGTAAGGTGTAAAAATGCGCAGGGTCTAATGAATGAATTTTCATGCAGATATTTCGAAAGTTTTCAAAAACATCTGTCATTAACAAGACATCTGTTTTCAAATACAATTCCAAATAATCTTTTAAATTTTGACATGAAAATTTATCCCAAACCCTCTGTGCATGAGTATAATTTTCTTCCGAACAATTAGTTTCTGTTAGGGAGCTATAGAATGCTTTTCGGGGAGGTAAAGAAGTTTCTGATAGCCTCTCAACTGAATGTAAATATTCATAAGGAAATACACCCTTACGCCTCATCAAAGAAAATTCTTCCTGATTTTCAAAGAAGGTTTTCGTTGTTACTAATTGATCATCATCTAGGTTTGATGCAAGTGTGTCTAAGGCGGACGACATGAAGCGGAAAGAATCAAGGAAGCGAATCTGAAAACTTCCCCCATCATCAGTAGTTATAGTTTTTGAGAGGGAAATATAGTGCTCCTTATTTGATGGAATAACACTCATTTCTCCAGGTATGAGAGCCAATTCTTTCACGAATAAATGACAATCATACCTGGAGAAATTATGGAAAAAAACTGGGATGAAATCTGGGACTTGATATTTTAAATTGCATGCATTATGTGCAGCACCTCTGAATTTACCAGTAAAATGGCAATGATCCCTCACCCTATCTAATAAAAGGGGACTATGGCAGATATGGCATTTATCAGTTTTTTGGAATTCTTCTTCCTCATCCATAGACATTTGGATGGGAACTTCTTTTGAAATATAATTTGAATAAATAAATTTTAAATTTGTAATGAGTGAATTCACAAAATTTTGCCCTGCTTCTAAGGTCGTTTCAATTTCAATCTTACTTAAACTATCATCATACGCGCACTTAATATAATATGCATATGCTATAGGCACATGTGTATTTATTTTAAATAGTTTTTGACTAATAGCCTTCTCATCAGGCTGCAGTATAGCTTCAAAGTCAGCATATACTGAAAATGGTACCTTAACCTCCTTATGAACATTCGTGTAGCGGAGGGTGGCGTTCTTCGGATTGGGCAGTCTGGAAACTATTTTGCTACACACTTCAGAATGACGTTTGGCGGCTTCCTTAGTTAAGGAATAATTCAGGCATCTATTGCAGAACCACTGCTTTCTTTTCCCTTTTCCCGTCTGAGATGCAACCAAACTAAAACAATAAATAATAAAAAATAAGCTATTAGCTAAAATCCCCCTAACGTTTAACTATATATAAGGTGAATAGAAAATTTAGAAAAGGGCGAACAGAAAATTAAAAAAAAAAAAAAAAAAATAAAATAAAACTAAAAATAAAAAAAAAAAAAAATAAAAAAATAAAAAAAATAAAAAAAAATATATATATATATGCATATATTTATAATAAAATAATAAAAATAGGAAAATAATAAAAACAATAAATAAGACTCACCCTGAAAGATTTCTTATCCATGTGTAGTGCGCTTTATTTCCTTCCTCCAAAAGCAGCATATTTATGTGGCGGGGTTTCACCTCAGGTGGGTAAAAAATGGGGCCATAAATTAATCCATCATCATATCCAAAAACAGATACGCTCAGCTCCAGGTTTTTTTTCATAAAATCCGTGATATGTCGGGGGTTGAGAGGGAACTCCAATCCACTGAAATCCAATTGGTATCCGTTTTGGAGGGTGATAACATAATCTTCAATGTTAACCCTATACCCGCTGCATCTACTCCGTTTGGTTGATTTGTTCATGATTGCCGCAATTATCGTCCACTTGAAACAAAACTCATCATTCAAGTTTCTTACATTCACAATGGATGCTTTATGTTCCAGTGCCTCAGGTAGCTGGATAAATGACGATCCTCTTATTGGTGAATATTGGTTCACGTTCATCTCAAGCCGAGCGATGTGGACCAATGTCCATCCACTATCCCTCTCTTGGAACTCATCCATTTTCCCAATTATTTTCTCGGTGTGGTCCTCATATTCATTGTTAATGTCTGAGTGCATGGAGAGAATTGTCATTTTCGATTGAAATGACTTCATCTCCATACACTCCTCTTCATCTTTTAATAGCTTATACAAACCGAAAAGTTCAAAATTAACTTTTACGGATGCATAGCTTTCCAAAATTGTTGCTAGATGAGGCAGAAATGCGTCTCCTGCCTCTCGTAGAAATGATGCCGGGAATATCACTCCTGCCTGCGTATTCTCGAACAGGTAGTGAAGGATCCTCCCTCGAAATCCATCTGCTACTTTTTTGACCCGGGAATCTACGGGTTCAATAGCATTCATTTTATGCTTCTCCGTTCGCACATGCTGATTCCATTCAGCAGAGGAATTTGTGGGCATATTGCACTTTTCGCAGAATCGATACATTTTTGTTCTTGTTTTTTTATTTTATGTTTTTTAATTCACTTGATCGATTTTTTTTTTTTTAAATAGCACAGCACAGCACTATTTACAAACAGTTTAAATAATTTTTTTAATTTTCCTTTTGTTTATTTGTTTTTTTTATTTTATTTTTTTGATTTGGTTAATAGCACAGCACAGCACTATTTATAAACAGTTTAAATAATTTTTTTAATTTTCCTTTTGTTTGCTTGTTTTTTAATTTATTTATTTTTATTATTTTTTTTTTTCTGATTTCAATAGCACAACACAGAACTATTTACATTATTCAGTTCACTTTCACTTTGCTTTTTTTCAGTTTCTTTTTTTTTTTTTTGTTATATATTTTTTAAACACTTGGTCGAGTTTTCACTTTACAAAAAATGTATTATTGGAGACCGAGAGAAATTTTCGAGACGAAGAAAAATATCTTGACGCGAGCGAATGTTTTTTTAAACTAAAACCATTTCCCGAAATGCACTTTCCAAGATGACTTTTTGGGGGTTTAGAAAGTACCCCATTTCCTTATTTCTATGAATGTGCGTGAGAAAGTCTTAAGGGGGTATGTTTAAATTCTTATGTATTCTTCAAATTTCTCTTTTTGTTCACATCCCTTTTCTATTAGAAAGGTTAGCTCCCCGAAATTATGCTAATTTAAGGTAACATCCACATATGTTACACATAGGATGGTGGGGTTGAAACACTTAAGATCCTCCACCCTTACACACAACTCTTTGTTATAAAAGGTCTGGGAAAGTCTTAAGAATATTTAGGATACATTTTTTGTTTCCTAGAAAATGTGTCTTTTAGTTCACATGCTTTCTCTATTAATTCAAACATCTGCGATCATCCACCCTCACATGCGCACAACTCTTTCTTTCATGTGGTGTGGGAAAGTCTTAAAGATATTTTGGGATATATTCAAATTTCTTCGATTCCTTTCACATGCTTTCTTTATTAATTTAAACGTTTACGATCGCCCACCCTTTCCCACGGAATACCTTCTCACTATTAAGGGGGTGATATTCATATACACACATCTATAACCTTCTATATCATCATCTACTCTCCACTTATGTCATACATATACTCATCCTATATGCACATAACTAGAAAATAGAATACAACAAAATATATCATTACATGTTTAGCCAAGTTAATTGAATCTACTTTCCACCAATTAAAACACACAAGCAGGCCTGGGTAGACACGAGCCACACACACGATCTTACAAATTCATAGATCAACAGGTAAGCAAGTCTCACAACAACCCTCGCTAGAAATTTCTTGGCACAAGCTACACACAAGCATAAGAACATTTCCCATCCACCACCACCACACGAGTCGGCCAGGTACAAACCGTTGAGGCACAAGCCACACGATCTCACAAATTCATAGATCAACAGGTAAGCAAGTCTCACAACAACCCTCGCTAGAAATTTCTTGGCACAAGCATGAGAACTCACCCCATCTACCACCACACGATCTCACAAATTCTCACGCATGACAACAGAAACAAAACCGTTACAAGGTATTACACGTTTATACAAGTTAAATAACTGGGGTGACTTACACACACACCTGCTATCCTAATTGAATCACATTAACACAAGCCGGATACGCACAATAACTAACCCTAATAAATTCTTACGCATTATGCCTCATCCCTCCCTCCTTCACAAATTCTCACAAATTCCTTATGTCTCATCCCTCCCTCCTTCACAAAATCCCACAAATTCCCATGCTTGAACACACACACCTTATCCCTTTAACCCCTCCCAATCAGTTTCTCACGCTTAACAACACACAAAACTGCACATGATCATGCATGCGTAAAATAATGAGGGGGAGGATCTTACCCTAAACCCCTTCCCCTAATAATTAATTGATTTTTTATGCTAATTAGGACACCTGCGCCCCCCTCGCGCGCAGTCATGCGTGACTAATGACCCTCCGCACCCCTCGTGCGCAGTCATGCGTGACTAATGACCCCCCCACCCCCTACCAAACTGGCCGAGAACCCGCAAATCCTTTCTACTCTAATACATTTGCATACTCAGCTAATAATGTCTGTATCCACTTCAGAATTAGTATTTTTAATAGTTTTTACACGGCTAATACATTTGCATACTCAATTGTAAATTTGTAAACAAAAAGTTCACAGCTCAGATAATAATGCATATATCCACTTTAGAATTTATATTTATATTAGTTTTTACACGTCTAATACATTTGCATACTCAATTGTAAATTTGTAAACAAAAAGTTCATAACTCAGCTAATAATGCATGTATCCACGGCAGAATTTGTACTTATATTAGTTTTTACACGGCTTATACATTTGCATACTCAATTGTAAATTGTAAACAAAAAGTTCATAACTCAGCTAATAATGTCTGTATCCACTTCAGAATGTGTATTTATAATAGTTTTTACACGGCTAATACATTTGCATACTCAATTGTAAATTTGAAAACAAAAAGTTCACAACTCAGCTAATAATGCCTGAATCCACTTGTTTATATGAGTGTTTGATAGTGTGAGTAGGCTTTGATGCCTGGCAAAATAGCACATAAACTAATTGCCTTGTTTGTGTCGCACCCAGCACTTGAACTAGGTGGACTGCAGTTGGAGGAGTAAAGATCTCTTTGAATTGCAGATGATTACTGACTTTATTGATTCAAACTTAACGATATTTATAGCTAACAAATGTGCTTGTATTTACGAATATTAATGATAAAGAATAATGTAGGTTGCTAGTGCATGCGGAAACGAATATGCTTCTGGTTACAAATGTTGATGTGCAAGAATAATGTAGGTTGTAATGGTATATGCAGAATGAGGCTATTGCTCCATCCCACTTCATCGCGTCAGCAGAATCTACATATGCGCTTGACCTGGTAATCTATACTTTATTTTGGCTGAGAGAGAGTGAGAGTGCTGCGACTGACGAATTACAGATTATGTAATGTTATGATTATGAATTATATATATATTACAGCGACTGAACATTCTCCCGGCCGTTGAACGGGTGTTCAACCTTCAGTAATGTCGAACGAAAAACTCCGTGGGGTAGGTTCGGGTGCTGGCGGTTCACTTGTTGTCCGGGGATTGGGGCTGCGTTGTGGTGTTCTCCAATTGACTCGGCGATATCGAAGACTCAGGGTCACGATCAGTAGTATTGATATTGATAGTGCCACATAGGCGGCTACTTGATGATGGTGTACTATGCTGACTTGATTTTCGTACTTCGCATCTTTTAGTTTGGCCAGTTGTTGTTGTAGGGCATCTAATTCGCCTAATTCGGCGTCGGTTATCTTGGTTGTCGATTTGTCTCGCTGCGGCTTGTGCTAAATGTACTAACACTGATTTTTGAGTTGCGTGCCGTGCAACCTGCGGCGAGTGATAGTAAGCCTGTTCCTTCCATTTGTACTGTGGAGGGAACTCCCTTGCATACAGCCTGCAGTTCGATCGGAATGTGGGTTGCAAACATCCATCTGTTTCGTTGATGTGTTGCTGACCATATTAAATCGGACTTCGATTTAGCAGTCTCACATTCCGTTTCAGTCTTGTTATTGAACAACTGAAATTCACATCGATTATCTACGCTAAACGTAGCTTGATGATTGACGCATATGTGTTCATCCTTTGGCAATTGTAGACATTGATCAAACTCGTCAGTAGTTAGTCCCATGAATTGATCTCTATGGGCATTGGCAGTTATGATCCTTGTTTTGAGCTTGAATTCATGCCAGCTTCCTGCCTTCCATGCAGGGATGGGGATGACGCTGAAAACTTCTTGCTGCGCTGTGGATACTAATGGCAGCGTTATTTTGAAGATAACATGGTCAGTGGTTGTTGTTCCCTCGGCATGCATGATTCGATAGAGTTGTATTACGTCATTTGAAGAGACTGGCAGCTGTTGATCCGGTGGGATGTGCTCCCTAATCTGATCAAGTTGATCCCTTAATTGTTGGGGAGAAACTAGCATGGGGCTAATTGTTCGGTGGCGAATGTCGCTAAGAACGTTGGTTATCTCATTTTGCATTCGCTGCATTCCGTTTGCCAGTAGAGTGAGCTGGGCTGTCAGAATCATGAATGCTTGTTGCAGATAGTTGCCTTGATATTTTCCTCGTTCTCTGGTGAGAGCATCTATTTGTCGTTCTATGTTTCGTATGCGGTCGTTGGTAGCTGAATTGCTTTTCCTTACCACATTTATAGTGGAATCCAAGATTGATGTTTGGTTCTTCAGTAACATCATTAATACTTCCTCGTTTGATTTGACATCGTTTATGACCTTGGACATATCTTCAGCATATTTGGAAACCAGCACGCCAAATAATGAGTTCGCCACATTACCGACTATATCTAGCGGTGATCTTCGCTGCCGTGAGTGGTTAATAAGCTCATTTCCGGCTTGTAATTCGGCATGCACGTGTTGAAAGTGTGCATATATAGAGTTACATGCATTGACGTTTTGTAATTCTGAACACTTGTGTTTGAGTTCAGTTATCCCGGCATCCAATACTCTCATGTCACTCCAATATGGTTGCAAGTCGTAATATACGATGATGGTCCAATCTGAAATTGCCATTCTGGAGGTCCCGATTCTTTCATAGAATAGACCTGGCTGATTTGTGAACTGCGTGACCTTTGTCTGTTGTCCCATCGCTAGTGGCAGAATGAGTAACATTGCCAGTAGGGTTGGAAGGATTGAAGGTGACAGCTTCCTCCTCTGTGTTGGCATTTCATCCTTTGACGTTGTATCTTCATAACTGTGCGGACGTTTGACTGCGGTTTCTTCTTTCAACAGTGGCGCGAGACGAGTTACTGACCGTTTGAAGATCCCAGATGCAGTGTTTACATCTACTACTCGGACATGGTTGTCCTTCCCGGGATATGTCTTCACTATTCGTCCCATTGGCCAACTCATCACCGGCACGTTGTCTTCCTTGACTAGCACAAGTAGTCCCTCCTTCAGGTTTGTGATGCGGTTTTCCACTTGTTGCGCATCTGAAGCTCTTGTAGATACTCCATAGACCATTGGTCCCAGAACATTTGCTTTAATCTGGACACCAATTCCCATCTTTTCACCAAAGTTTTCCCTGGTGAGGCTAGATTTGCATCGGGAGCGGCGGTCAACGGTTCACCAATCAAAAAATGGCCAGGAGTCAGAGCTGATGTATCTGTTGGATCAGATGACATCGGTGTCAGCGGTCGGGAATTGAGTATTGCTTCGACTTCCACGATTACGGTGTTGAGCTCCTCAAATGTTAATGAAGCCGTGGCTGTGACTGATACTAGCAGCCGCTTCGCAGATTTCACCGCAGCTTCCCAAAGCCCGCCAAACGATGGTGCCAGGGGCGGTATGAACTTAAACTCCACTTGCTTTTTATTGCAATGGTTAATAATCTGTTCTTGAGCCTTGTCGGTGAATATAGCTCCCTCTAGGGCCTTCAATTGATTATTGGCACCGACAAAGTTTGTTGCGTTGTCACAGTGAATAGTCTGACATTTTCCGCGTCGACCCAAAAATCGCCGAAGCGCGGCTAGAAATGCATCTGTTGTCAAGTCACTGACTAACTCCAGATGAACTGCATTTGTTGCGAAACAGCAGAAGACTGCAATGTAAGCCTTATCAGGTCTTTTTCCACGTAGTTTGTGATGAATCCAAATCGGTCCACAGTAGTCAACACCAGAGTTAAAGAATGGCCGAGCTTGTGTTACTCGGTCAGCTGGTAAGTTGCCCATGATTTGTTGCATCAACTTGGGCCGTGCCTTTGTACATCTGACACAGCTGTGAATTATGCTTCTTGCCATTGTTTTATCATTGAGAATCCAATATTGTTGCCTGGCAATGGCTCTTAGAGCTTGAGCCCCGCAATGCATGTTCTCTTCATGCATCTCTCGCAGTAGCATTTTCACAAGTGGATGGTTGTATGGAAGCAAAATTTAATGCTTCGCGTTATATGGAAGGCTAGATTCTTCTAATCTACCTCCGACTCTGATCAGTCCGTCGTTTCCGATTATAGGACATAGGGAGACAATCGAGCTCTTTTTGTCCACCGTTTTGTGGATCCGGAGTTGTTTGTATTCAGCACTAAAATCAATTTTCTGGATAGTCCGCAGGATGATGGTCCTTGCATTGGTTAACTCACCGACACACAATGTAGTTGTGGGTGATCTGTTTTTCTTGTTACAGAAACGCATCATATATGCTACAATACGTTGTAGCTTATTGAAGGAGTTGCTGTGGTTGCACTTGTAGAGTACACTGCCAATTTCACTTTGACATGTTGGCAAGCTTATGTGATTGAGCCTGCGTTCTAGATCGCTGGGGGTGGTAGTTGGTACCTGAGCCCACTTGTCGCGAGAGCCATGTAAAAATAGAGGTCCATATAGCCATAGATTGTGTTCTGCTAACTTTCTGGCGGCAATTCCTCTTGTTAGCTGATGACACGTGACGCCACTGAGATTGGTCTGAAACAGCTTGGATTTTTGCGATTCGATTTGCCACAAACGTGTGATATGATGATGCTGATGCGTTTATCCAGGACAGCACCACAGTCGAATCTGACCATAAGTATCCAGGCACCTTATCGTTTGGTATGCGTAAATCCTTCCGCACCCTGTGGGTTAGCTCCGCTCCCAAGACTGCGGCGCATAATTCCAGGCGAGGCAGCGTCTCTTTTGCTGTCGGCGCTACTCTTGACTTTGAGCACAGTAGCCGAACAGATACTTGATTGCTCTTATATGTGGCTCGGACATAGATTGCTGCTCCATATGCCCGCTCTGACGCATCGACAAACGTGTGAATTTCCTGATTAATGGGCACCTTTCCGTCAAAGATGTGCCGTGGAATTTGTAGATTGTTCAATGCTTGTAAATCAGTACGATAATTTTTCCACTCAGTTTGCAGAAGTTGAGGAAGCTCGTCGTCCCAGCCCATCTTCAGCTGCCACAGGTTTTGCATGAATATCTTAGCCTTTACCACAACAGGAGCGAATAGTCCTAGTAGATCGAAAATTTGTGACGCCTCTGAGCTCACCACTCGTTTGGTGATGGTTGATGCTTCACTTTTTTGGGATCGGCCACAAAGCTGGTCCTTATTTGGTACCCAGATTAAACCCAATGTTTTCACACTGTAGTGTTGAAGGGTTTCGTCTAATTTGACGTGGTTGACTATGTCTTCCTTTGGGATTTGTGCGAGAACTTCGTCATTGTTGGAGCACCACTTTCGGAGCTTGAATCCGGCTGGTAGCAGTATTTTGTTTAGCTCTTGTTGAATCTGAACTGCTTCTGGGATGCTATTTGCTCCTGTTAGACAGTCGTCTACATAAAAATCATGCTTGAGCACGGCTGCTCCAAGCGGTAAATTCTTTTTGGTTTTCTCAGCCAAGTAATCCAAGCATTTTGTAGCTAGGAATGGAGCTGATGTTGTACCGTATGTTACGGTTTTCAGTCGATAATACTTGAGTTCGTCTGATGGATTCTTTCGCCAGACGATTAATTGATGAAATTGATGATCAGGATGTATCCATACCTGGCGATACATTTTCTCTATATCGGCTGTGAACACGTACTTGTGAGTGCGGAACCGTAGTAAAATTGCAAACAGTTCGCTCTGTACGGTGGGTCCAGCATACAAAATATCATTTAATGACTTGTTGCTGGTGGTTTTGCAGGAAGCATCGAACACTACCCGAAGTTTTGTAGTGCTGCTTTCAGGTTTTAGCACACAGTGGTGCGGGATAAAATAGTGATCCGTAGGTATCCTTGTGGGAGGCACTTCTTTCATGTGTCCAAGGCTTTCATACTCGTCCATAAAATCTACGTAACCTTTCCAGACTTCAGGTGATGTTCTGCGCTCTAGTGCCAGGAACCTGTTAATTGCAGTTTTCTGCGATGCCCCCAGGGCTGATGATTGTTCAGAAAAAGGAAGTTTTACTATGAACCTTCCATTTGCTGCGAATTGGAGATTTCCTAGAAAGTGTCTTTCGCAATGAGCCTCTATCGGTGATTTTGGTTTCGCTTCCGTTTCTAGGTTTTCCAAAGTCCAGAAACGTTCCAAAAGCGTGTCGATTTGGTCCTCTGTGGTTACAGGCGCGCAAATTGCTGCTTGGTTGTTTTCTGCAGATACTTTTCCGGCGACAATCCAGCCAAGTTTAGTATTTTGTAGGACCGGGCCGCCTGGTTTTAACATCATCTGGTTTGGCAGTAGTAACGAATAGTAGTGCTCAGCTCCGATAAGCATGTCAATCTTTCCTGGCTTATCAAAGTTTGCATCTGCCAGAGCGATGTTTTGAGGGAGTGATAGATTTGTTGGATCTAGCTGATGAGCCGGTTGATCAGCTATAATGTGCGGTAACACAAAAGCCTCGACTTGCTGAGAAAAGTCGTTATGCATTGATTTCATTTGCACATTTACTCTAGCTCGACTAGTCTTAGGATTGCCTCCAATACCTTCGATACGTAATGAAGTACCGTGGAGCCTTAATGATAGCTTTGAAGCCATTCGTTCAGAGATCAAGTTTATTTGTGATCCTGAATCAAGCAGAGCTCTGAAAGTGGCCACCTGACCATTGCTTGCTTTTACTGATACCTTGACTGTGGCCAGCAGATTGTAACTCTTGTTACTTGCTGCCCCTACAGAAGGTGATTGTGGTTCAGTTGCTGCACCTGATGACGTTTCAAGATGCAGCAGTGTATGGTGTTTTTTATCGCATTTAAAACACAAACGGCCTCGGCATTCCTTTGCCTTGTGGTCGCTGCTGAAGCAGTTGACACACAGTCCTTGTTTTTGTACCCAATTGAGTCGTTCGGGTATTGGTTTATTACGGAAGTCATCACATTTGTATAGCCAATGATTCCGTTTGCAAAATGGACAGCTTGGTAACTTTCCAGCGCTGGCAGAAGTGCATGTTGGTCCCTTCTGATCCCTTTTTGCTTGTTGACTTCTTTTTCCTGTTCCCAGTACGCGAATTCTCTGGTCGAGGAAGTTAAGTATTGTGTCGAGACCTTGCAGTTGTCGAGAACCATCCAACGACTGTTCGTACAAGGCTCTATTAGCAATATCCAATTTTTGCTTGATGATTTTTTTTTTCTTTTTTTTTTTTTAGGCTTTGCTTTTATTTATTATTATGAGACTAACAATAAGTGTATCAAATCTTACAATACTACCTAACTAGCAGTCATGAGACTGGTACAGAGTAAATGGCCCTGAATAATTATGGCTGGGAAACTCTGGAAACTCGTATCAAGTCCCTTGCTAAAGGATTTGGATGGGTGGAGAGTTTTTCCTTGTAGGACGCTTTTTGTTTTTCTATTTCGTTCTTAACTGCAGGAATGCCGAGATCCCTGTGGATGTTTTCGTTGCGAATATACCATGGTGCCCCAGTGATAGTTCTCAGGATTTTTGATTGGGCGCGCTGTATGATGTCTAGATTGGTACTGCACGCGTTCCCCCAGAGCTGGGAGCCATACGTCCATATTGGTTTTAGTGTGGAGTTGTAGAGCAGGACCTTGTAGTCCAGACACAGGGGCGATCGGGAGTTTATGAGCCAGTGGAGGCTGCTGGCTTTTAGTTTTAGATGAAGTTTCTTGCATTCAATATGTCTTCGCCATGTTAGGCGTCTGTCCAGGTGGACGCCCAGGTACGTTACCACGTTGACTTCGGGGATCAGTGTGCTGTTCAGGTAGAGCGGGGGGCATGTTTGTCTGTTGAGGGTGAACGTTATGTGCTTACACTTTTGTTCATTTATTTTAATACGCCAATCAGATAGCCACTTCTCGACTACCTTGAGGTGGTTGGCGAGCTGGGCTGTTGCACGGACTGGGCATCTGGAACGGCTGAGGATCGCAGTGTCATCAGCGAAAGTGGATAATGTTAGCTGGTCGCTTGTGGGGATATCCGCTGTGTATAGAACAAATAGGGTAGGCCCAAGTGCACTTCCTTGTGGGACTCCAGCTTCGATTGAATAGGTGCCGGATGTTGTTGCGTTGCACCTCACTGCGAAGACTCTGTTGTAGAGATACGACTCAAGTAATTTGTGTGTGTATACCGGCAAGAGTGTTTTTATTTTGTGCATGAGGCCGTTGAGCCAGACGCGGTCGAATGCTTGAGAAACGTCGAGAAATATCGCGCTGCAATATTCTCGATGCTCGAAGGCTGTGCGAATTTCTGATGTTATTCTGTTAACTTGCTCGATAGTTCCATGTTTTTCTCTGAAGCCAAATTGATGAGCTGGGATAATGTTGTGAGCTCCCAGATAAGGGATTATGCGCTTTAGTAGGCATTTTTCAAATAACTTGGACAAGCATGATAGTAGATTTATTGGTCGGTAAGATGACGGAATCGTGTGGTCTTTTCCGGGCTTCGGTATCATTATAATTATAGATTTTTTCCATTTTGTTGGGTAATGGCTGAGACTTATGATCCCATTGAAGATTTTACAGATGACCTCAATAGCACAATTCGGAAGTTCAATTATCATTTTTTGAGTTATTAGGTCAACGCCGGGAGCCTTTTTCGGCTTCAGTTCCCTGATGACCTTCGTTATCTCGTTCGGACGAAATGATGCTGGAGTAGATTCCGTTTCAGTGTGGATTTGCGGTAGATCAAATGGATTTGCAGCAGGGTTCGGCTGGAAAACGCCCTGGAGAGTGAGGCAAAAGTTTCGGCTCTGTCTTTGTCGCTGCGGGCCCAGCAACCAGATGACTTTCTTATCGGGCTGATGGTTTCAGCCGGTGAGCTTAAATTTGGGTGAGCTCTCCATAAGGGATGCTTTGTGCTGGTTGGCGAGAGTTTTTCAATATATCTTAATTGTGCTTTTTCGGCATCTTGCTTCAGGGCCCGGCTTAGTTTGGGTGTGGCTTCATTTAAATGTTGCTTTGTGCATGGCGATCTATTGGTTTGCCACGCCCGTCGCAGACGCCTCTTTTCTTGGATAAGCTGTTCAATTTGCTGGTTCGTTTTGAATTTGATTTTTTGCACATCCGTCTGTTGTGGTGTTGAGATTTGTGTCGTAATTTACGCCGTGGAAAGGGGAAAACATAATCAGGGTATCGTTGTTCTCGATCATACCTCCGAGTGCTAACCACATTCAGGCTTGTCGACCCTTAACCATCAGCTGAGCGGGACCCATTGATTCCTAGCTCTAGCGGGAGATGTGGGGGGGGGGGGGGTTTTGCTGTGGATAAGGATTGTTACGTCAAAGGTTTTATTATAGAGTCCCTCCTGAATCTGCACAATGAGACGATCCTCATTCGAAACCAACACACAAAACAATGGTCTCATAATTAGTAATATATGAAACCAGGCAAAACTAAACTGCAAAAAAAAATTGAGAAACGAGAAAGCACGAATTAATTTTTGAGCCTGCAGGGGTGGCCTTGGCTGTTGTTCGCCACACCCTATATCTTTACCCTCCCAACCATGGTCCTTCTTGTAATCGTTAGCGAAAGACCCCAAAAGTATTTACGTATACATCAGTTTGTTAGTCTCCCATGCCATAAGTAAGAAAACTTAAAAATTCATCATTATAATAATTTTTAATAATCAAACAAAAATGAATCCGCCCTAGTGTATACTGTTTAATATAATTTTATTTATTTCCGAACAATTTCATTTAATATTGTCGACCGCGCTGCGTTAGATTGCATTGAGAGCAAGAATGTGACTGACTAAGCTTTGGCTATGCACGTCATTCGATTATGCTAGTCGAAGACGTAAACAAGTTACAGTTAGGAGTTAGAAATGAATGGAAAATTACTGGGCAAAAGCTCGCGCGCATGTGCAGCGATGCGCTGCTCGCTTAGCGACCGCTGATAAGGCCGCCGGCAGCGGCGATCAAAACAAAGAGCGCGAAACCCAATACAGGGTGTCTCGTTCCCGAACATACCGGCCCCCCTGAACGGTCGTTCAGCACAGAGGCAAGACAGCAATTTTGGTAATTGGGCGTTTGTAGAATCCATGGGCCGTCTTTACTGTTACGACCCGTACTTTGTCATCTGATCCTGCGTGCACCTCGCTGATGCGTCCAAGAATCCATTTAGAGGGAGGTAGATTAGGCTCCTTGAGTACCACCAGTGTGTCGATCTTCAGATTCTCAGTTTCTAGATGCCATTTTGTGCGTTCGTGAAGCGATGTCAGGTATTCCATATGCCACCGTTTCCAGAAACCTTGGACCATAGCTTGCAGCTGATTCCACCTCTCCAGTCGATTGATTTGCATATCCAGACGGCAGGGTTCAGAGAGGGCAGTATAAGGAGCTCCAGTCAGGAAATGAGCGGGAGTCAGCGGGTCCAACGAATTATCCCCATTTGGGCACAGTGGGCGAGAGTTGAGGATGGCTTCAATTTGGGTCAAAACAGTCGCTAGTTCCTCAAACGTGAGAGCCTTGGATCCAAGTATCCGTCGCATATGAAGTTTTATGGAACGAACGCCGGCTTCCCGCATTCCGCCAAAATGAGGGGCAGATGGAGGTATGAAGTGCCAAGAAATGCCTTCGTTGGCGAAGAATCCAGCCAGTTCCTCATCTTTTGATTGTTCGATGACTAGGCGTCGCATGTCGTCCAAAGTTTGCTTTCCGCCATGAAATGTGGTTCCGTTGTCCGAGTACAGATCGGTGGGCTTTGTTCGTCGGGCAATAAATCGTTGAAAGGCGGCGATGAAGGCCTTTGCAGTCAGATCACTGACGACCTCGATATGGATTGCCTTTGTAGTTAGGCAGACAAAAATAGAAAACCATGCCTTTCCGATCCGTGGAGTTCGTCCTGTTGATTCCTTGATGGCGATCGGTCCAGCGTAATCCAGCCCTGTATGTTGGAAACAGCGACTAGCCTGAACTCGAGGGATTGGCAGCTCTCCCATGATCTGGTTACTGGTGCCTTTGCGTTGAAGAAAGCAGCGTTTGCATTGGAAAACTGCCTTTCTGACCAGATTGCGTGCACCCAGAATCCAGTACTGCTGACGAAGGTTGGTGAACGTAGCATCAACTCCAGTGTGTAGATATGAAACGTGAAAATGTCGAACCAGGAGCCCAGCTAGTGGTGAATCCTTTGGTATTAGGATTGGATGCTTGGCGTTGAAGTTGATTGTCGATTTGTCGATTCTTCCACCGACTCGCATAATTCCATGATCGTCCAGAAATGGGGGAAAACCGAATTAAATGCGATTTAGCATTAAGCGGGCGTCGATTCTCTAGCTGCGCATATTCTCTGGCAAAGAAATTTTGTTGCACGTGTCGGATGAGTCGGCATCGTGCGGCCTGCAACTCTTCGGATGTAAGGAATGGTGCCGGATTCCTATGACGAGATCGAAGAGTGTGAATAAAGCGATAACAGTAGCTAGATACCCTTAGCAGACGCGTCCAGGTTGAGAATTTGTGGATGAGTAACTCGTAGATACTTTCATCAGGAAAGTTATGTAGAGTTGTGGGCTTGACAGCTCTCTCTTCGGTGTTGACATCGAGATTTGAAGATACGCTGAACTTGCTTGTAGACGGTGGCCAATCAGAGGGCGGTGTGGCCAGCCATGATGGACCCTTCCACCACAGTCGATGCTCCAGAAGCTTGGACGGATGAAGTCCTCGAGAAGCACAGTCGGCAGGGTTGACCTCTGTGCGAACATGATTCCAGCAGCTGCGAGGAAAGTCGTTCAAGATCTCAGCCGTTCGGTTGCAGACGTATGTGTTCCAGTTTCGTGGGGGAGCTGAAAGCCAGTGTAGCACAATTTCTGAATCTGTCCAGCAGCTCGTGCTGAAAATAGGAATCGTTAGTGAGGCTTTGACAATCGAGAGCAATCGAGAAAGAAGTAGAGCAGCATTCAGTTCCAAACGTGGGATCGAAACAGGCTTGATCGGGGCTACACGGGTTTTGGCAGCAACTAGGGTTATTTGAAAACTGCCTCCATATGCTACTCGAGCGTATACAACCGCACCGTAGGCTTGCGCGGATGCGTCGGCGAATCCGTGTAGTTGAACGTCTTGGAATGGTGACGCAATGTATCGTGGTACTTGACATTGCGTAAGTGTTGGCAAATCCTCCACCAAGGCCTTCCAGCGCGAGCGTAGAGTTTCAGGAATCGGGTCATCCCATTGCAGAACACTTGTCCAGCTTTCTTGGAAGATAAGCTTGAGTAGAACTGTGACTGGCGCTACCAATCCAAGCGGGTCATAGATTCTTGATAGCTGCGACAAGAGTTCCCTTTTCGTCGGAGAAATGGTCGGATCGCACTCCTTGATATTGAGGTACATGACGTCCTTTCCGGGATTCCATTGGATGCCAAGAATTTTGATTGGTGAATCCGCAGCTGATTTGTTGAGGAGCTGGATAGGCTCATAACATCGGTCCTCTTCTGGCAATGATTTTAGAAGACGCCAACTGTTGGAACTCCATTTCCGTAGTTTGAATTGCGCCTTATCCAACAGTTGAATCAGCTCGTTTTTGAGAATCATGAGCTCGTCGAATGAGTTGCACCCTGTTGGGATATCATCTACATAAGCGTCGTGTAGAAGCGCGTGGGCTGCTGCGGGGAACTCGTGGCGGTGATCCTCAGCTAGTTGCTTAAGAACTCGAACAGCCAGAAATGGTGACGGCGCCAATCCGTAGGTGACCGTCAACAGGCGAAAATGAAGCAGTGGTTCATTCTCGTTCTTGCGCCAAACAATGCGCTGATAATTGGTGTGCGGCTTGAAGACTTGAATTCCTCGGAACATCTTCTCGATATCCGCGCAGAAAACATATGGGTGCTGCCGGAAACGTAAACAAACGCCGAGAAGATCGCGTTGAATGGGTGGGCCAATTTGAAGTCGATCATTGAGAGACACTCCAGAGCTGTCCTTTCCCGATCCATCGAAAACTACGCGACATTTCGTAGTCAGACTGTCCAGTTTGATGACAGCGTGGTGCGGCAGATAGAAGCAGGTTTCTGGGGACTCATCCATTTGAGCCGATGTCAGCTGTTCCATATGACCACGTCGCAAGTAGTCGTCCAGAAATGCTTCATACTGCTGCTTCAAGTCTGGAGATCGACGAAACTTGCGTTCCAGCGAGTGGAAGCGATTGATGGCCTGCGGTAAAGTTGAATCAACAGGCGGCGCATGCTCCTTGAAGGGGTACTCGACGACGTAAGCCCCGTTCTCCAAGCGCGTGTGGGTGGCAGCAAAATGACGCTCTGTTGGATCGTTGGCGTCCAAAAGAGCCTGGCTAGGATGTATATTATCCATCTCCATGAAAGAGCGAACCATCGTGTCGAGGTCCGCGTGATGAGTAACCGCTGAAGTCAGGTGATCATCGCATGCATTGTAAGAGCCTGCAATAATCCAACCAAAAACAGTATTCAGAGCGATAGGAGTGTCGTTACCAAAGCATTTCTGTTCTCCAGTATAAAGAGACCAGAGTTGATCTGATCCAACGATGACATCGATGGATCCTGGCGTGCAGAATGTGGGATCTGCCAAAGGAAGCTCGCAGATTTGCTTCCACGTAGAAGATGAGGTGTCAATAGCCTGGGCCGGGAGTGATGATGTCAGCGAATTGAGAATAAACGAGACCAGTTCGACAGTTTGGTCCGAATGACGAGAGCGCAGCTTGATATGTGCGCGTCCTCGGGTAACGCCAGCACTGTTGGCTGCGAGACCGAGTATAGAAATCCGGGCGTGCGTTCGACGTACGCCTATTCGCTGAACAAATGATTCCGACGCCAAGGTGATTGTGGACCCAGTGTCCAAGAGCAGCCTGCAGGTTGTAGTATTTCCCCAGGCGTCGACGACGTCTGCAAGGATGGTTGGCAACAGAGTCTGCGAACCTGCAGCTGAAATATTCTCCAGCGTATGATGCGTGAAGTTATTTTCCGCGGGAGGTAAACTCCCTGATTGATGAATCTCTTGACCAGGCGGTTGATTCTGGCCGATCGTAGATGCCGCTTGTGAGGTTGATGGACGATCGCGGCTGTCCGTACGGGCTCTCTCCAAGTAGTTACCGTTTTGAGTTGGCTGCGCCGAGCCAGGGTGAACCAGGGTGTGATGCTTGCGGCGACAAATCCGACAAGTGTGTCTCGATGTACAGTTACCCGCCATGTGACTTGGGCTGAGGCAATTGAAACATAGCTTTTTCGTCTTGAGAAACTCCCGGCGAGCTGCGATGTCGAGTCCGTTGAACTGAGGACACTTGAACAGTTGATGAGTTTACTGGCACGATGTGCACTTGGGTTCTTCTCGTCTAGGATGCGTATCTGCGTGGTGCGTTGTGGCTGCGCGTCGAGCTTGGGTTGGTCGAACTAAGTGAAAAGCCTCCAAAGTATCGCAGCGAGAGGTGAGAAATTTAAGGAATTGGTTGATGGTCACACCTTTTCCCTCGGATTCTGCGCACTGCGCCCAAGCTTGGCAAGTATCGGTATCCAATTTTGACAATAGGATGAAGATTAGCCAAGGATCCCTCTCTTCGCAGTCAAGGGCTCGCAAACCACGAATAACTTCGTCTGCGCCATCGGCCAGTTTCCGCACTGTGCTGAGATTAGTAGACGTAGCACTGGGAAGGGTCATGAAACTGTTGAGGAATGATCGGATGATTAGCGATTGTTTGTTATATCGCTGCTCAAGCCGATCCCATGCCTCCCGATAGTTCTCATTAGTAACAGGAATATGTTTGACTAAATTGAGGGCGTCTCCGGATAGATACGATTTGAGATAATGAAATCGTTGACAATCCGTCAGGCTCGAATTGGAAGCAATCGAGTCCGTAAACATATCCGAAAAATGTTTCCAGTCCTCATAATTCCCGGAAAAGGTTGGGAGTTTGATTCGCTCGAACTGGAAATCCACATGGCTCCTCTGGGGCGCATCTGCTGGTTGCACAGTGGCCAAAATATTTTTAGACGTCTGATCACGCCGTAACTCCTCCAGAGTGTTGCTTAGGATGGCGTGTGTAGCGTAATGTTTCTCCTCATAGGCATCAAAATCGTCGTCCGGATTCTCCCAATCCGACTCCGATTGGAAGGCGTACAGCTCTTCCGAATGTCGCACAAACCGCAAATAATTGTCTTGAATTTGCGACAGGCGCACCACAATTGTGTCCACTGATTGAATGTCATCCACAAATTTTAGGGCATTATTATGCGCCCGTGTGATTTGGCTTTTACAAAAGCCCCGTTGTTGAATCACACTCCGCATGGCGATCGCGAAAAGATAACGACTCTATACGATTTTGAAATCTATAGATCACCGTTGACAAAAACCTCAATAATTAAATTAATTGGCCGAAAATAAACAGTATTGGTGGATCCGGCTCGAAGGACCAGTTTTTTAGGATGTTTATAAATGAATCCGCCCTAGTGTATACTGTTTAATATAATTTTATTTATTTCCGAACAATTACATTTAATATTGTCGACCGCGCTGCGTTAGATTGCATTGAGAGCAAGAATGTGACTGACTAAGCTTTGGCTATGCACGTCATTCGATTATGCTAGTCGAAGACGTAAACAAGTTACAGTTAGGAGTTAGAAATGAATGGAAAATTACTGGGCAAAAGCTCGCGCGCATGTGCAGCGATGCGCTGCTCGCTTAGCGACCGCTGATAAGGCCGCCGGCAGCGGCGATCAAAACAAAGAGCGCGAAACCCAATACAGGGTGTCTCGTTCCCAAACACTTTTCCATATTTTTCAGTGCACATATCTCCAAATTCACAATAATAAACAAAATCCTAATATAATGATGTTTCTGCGTACATTTCAAGGCCTAATTTATTTATTTATTAATTTCTATACCCTATCATTACATAGCCTATTTTATTTACTTATGGTTAATATAATTATTTATTTAATCATTAAAAAAAAAAAATTTTTCAGTGTCATTATAATTCTAATTTGTTTCGTTTAAAACAATGATAATGATAAGGTGGTGCCTAATTATGATGCTATAAAATATTATTAAAATCTAACTATGCCCATTTAATTGTTTTTATTTTTTGTTGTTTTTTTTTTTTGTTGTTTTGGGTCTACATAATTTTATTTATTTTTTATTCGATTTTTTGTTTAGCTTCAACAACCTACATCGCACAATTACAATAAAACAGTTTCTATTGCTGAAAACAAGAAAATATGTATATGTAAAGGAAATAAAATAATTCGGTTGAAATTCTCTCAGTGTAGCGCATGTTTTGGCTTTACATTTAAATGCTTTAAATTTACGATGATAACATGAATCAGAATAAAAAAGAGGAATTGGCAAAATAGCAAAAAATCAATCGATGCTGATAAGCATTAAAGCCGGTAATCAGCCTTTACACTGGGCGAGATAAGTTGTTTTCTGTGTTCACTCACCCACTTTGTTGTTCTCGAAGAAGGCCTTCTTGTCGATGAGGTTTTGGTGTGTATTAGGGGAAAATTAAAAATTAAAAATATAGCCGCATGATCTTAATTTGTTTGTTTGTTTTGTTTTTTTTTTTTTTTTGATTAATATTTAAAATATGTAGAAGTTATTAAAATTTTTTTTTCAGTTACGTTTTCATATTTGATATTTGACGCCATTGGCATTCCACGTGGATATACGTAGATTGGACATTGATTATTTTGACTGTTGTGCTACGAGCAGCTGTATCACCATATTCTGATTCTGGACGAGCGTTTGCATGGTCGTTTTCATAAATGACATGAGTTCCATCATGCTTTGTTGCATGGTCACCATCATGGATTCCATGTTGTTTTGTGGCTGCTCTGGGGCCTGCTGAGCATTTACTGAGTTTGAGGGGAGTGGATTTTGCATACCTGTCCGTAGAGCTTCGGCGTAGGAGATGCCCGTGGGGGCATTTAGCGGACCAAAAGAAGATCTGGCTGCTTTGGCAAAAAATACATCTGGAGTAGTTTTTGAATTAAAATACACATTTTGTGTATTTTGTTGGCGTGTAGCTGTCGCTCTTCGCATGCGACTCTTCAGCTCCTTGTAGACCTCACAGCCTCTGTAGTTAGCTGTATGGTTTCCTCCGCAGTTTCCACATTTTTTCGTGTTGGGGTCTTCTTTGTTCGCAGGGCAGTGTGCGGAGTTGTGGAAGTCTCCACAGACTACGCAGACTGACCGAAGGGTGCAGTATGTCCTTGTATGACCATACTCCTGGCAATTTGTGCATTGCACAGGACCGTTGCGTTTGTGAGGTTCTTCCACGGTGATTCTTCGATGCAGTAGGAACTGCAACTTGTTGATCGGGTGAACTTCATTCTTCTTTAGGGCTTTACTGTCTGGCTCAAGTTCGACTTTGCAAAGAGGTTGCGGCTTTTTGTTTTTGTTGATAATGTTGCTAACATTCTTGGCAAAGAAACCCTTGCCTTTCAGGGCTTCTAGTATCTCGGAGGGGGCGACATCTGGTTCAATTCCTTTCAGCACTACTTGCAGTCCCTTGCTGCTTTTTAGTTGGTAGGTGTAAAAGCTCTTTTTTGCTTCCTGCAGGTAATTAGACACAGCTCGAAAGTGTTCTTCTGTTTTGGTTTGAACTTTGGTTTCGCAGATGTTCCCTTTAATAATCGGAACAACATGAAAGTTTCCGTCCCCGACCACCGCAACAATTTTGTTGACCAGGGCGTTTGAACTTTTCTCCCTTATATATATAGGTGGGGGCTTTGGCTGTTTTTGAGTCTCCTGCTCCAGCTCTGCTTCATTATTCTCACCAGCTGCTAGCGGAGAAAATTTGTTGGTGTTGTTTGGGTCGTAGCTTTTGGTGACACGGTTGATCTTAGGCTTGTTACTAACCGTGTTATGGGGGCTAAGCTTACGCTTAATTTGGATGTAGCGATCCATGCCAGTCTGTATGGCCGGAACCGCTTGTTGCTTATCGGAGCTCACGGTTTTTGTTACCATTGTATTTTGCGCTGCGGCCGTTGGCACCGATTTCGCAATATTGGTCGTTGGTTTAGTTGTTGCTGTTGCTTTTGATGCGTTTGCAGAAATTGCAGTTCTGCTTGTTGTTGGTACGTCTTCCAACGAAGCCGGTGGTGGTGGGGTTTGGCATTGGGAGCTCCAAGATGTAGGAGCTGGAATAAGTAGGGCGGGAGAGCAAGAGCGCGCTCTCGTGCCGTCGGCGGTCAGTAGAGCCGGGTTGGGCTTGGTAGACGTTTTTTCTGCTTCGATATCGCGAGTTGAGAAATAAGAGAAAACACCGTTTCTTTGGTTTACAGAGGTTCTACGCTCATTCTTTTGATCGCCGCTCATTATTTTGAGCTTGTTACGCGTGGCACCATATAAATGAACTTTGCAGCTCAAAAACACGTCTCACGCACTAGTGTCCGTATGTCATACGCACTGTAGGGCTTGGCCTAGCTGACAGTACGTAGTTTAGAGTTCCGAATTTACTTTTTCACCATGAAAAAACACTTCGAGAATAAACCCCGCGTAGCGGTCGTCCGTAAGCACGTCTGCACTCGATGAAGGTCGAATGCGAATCGATGATAGCAATCAATATTGTATCCCAGCTGGATACATCGATTCCTAGTCCCCTTAATGATGCCAGGGACTCGATAGTTGTTATATACAACTCATTCAGTGATTTCGGATCGTCACTATTTGTGTGGTGTTGCAAGAGACGATTAAGAATCGTGTCGGCTACGTGTCGGGGATTGTTGTATTCGTCAACCAATATGCCCCATGCGCTTGTGTAGTTTTCTTCTTTTAGATCGATGTGTCTTATCAATCTCTCTGCCTCTCCAGTTACGGTGGTTTTTAGATACCACATTTTCCGTACTGTCGGCATGTTGGTGTCATGGACCATGCATTTGAATAAATCGAAAAACTGCGTCCATTTGAGTAGATCCCCATCGAATTTGGGGATGCTAACTCTGGGCAAGTGTACATCTTCATTGCTTGATGCATTAGTTTTTGCCCCTAACACCTTTTGGATGTCCCTTTCCAGTCGGAGAAATGACTGCATGTCGTATCCTCCCTTGACCGGGTCTTCGTGTTCTTCATGAACAGCGAAGTGGATCTCTTGAACTTGTGACCATAGTGATTTTATCAAATCACTTGTAATGGTTTTTCCAGTCTCTGAAAATTCTTTCAGAGCCCGATGGATAGAGTCTGATATGGCTCTTTGTCGGCGACATGCCGACATGAGTTTGCCCACAGGCTGCTGTATGCTTGCAGCGTCTGCGTTTCCTTGGGCATGGCTCGTAGTTTGAGCCATTGCGTCAGTTATGGCGCTTCGATACTTGTCGTATGAGTCACGACAGTCTTTGTAAAACCTTAAATATTCCGAGGTTCTATATTTCTCCAGAACATTACGGTCATTTTCCGCAAATCGATTCCATGCTTCATCGATTGCGGCCAACTTAGATTGAAAGTATGTTGGGTTTTGTTTCCTCTCCGCAGAATCTTTCTTGAAATTGCGGATCAGTTTTGAAATCTCTTGACTGATCTCTTCCTGCAAGTCTAACGCCTCTGTGGCTGCTATATTCTTGACCCGTTGGGAGTGTTTTATTCGCTTTTTAAGCTGGATACGCTCCTATTCGCAACCGTTCAGCGGTCTAAAAAATTAGCACTTGTTCACTTGACTTGGAGAACACACTAGACTCTAAGTTCTAGTGGAAGGATTCTTTCAAAGGATGCCCAGGATTGTTCCAAGAGTTGGGGAACTTGACTCGTGGGACTTGAATTGTCGTCAGGACTTGATCGTCAGGACCTGAATTGTCCTTAGGATTTGATCGTCAGGATGTGAATTGTCGTCAGGACGTGAACTGTCGGGGTCACCAAAATGTTTATATGAGTGTTTGATAGTGTGAGTAGGCTTTGATGCCTGGCAAAATAGCACATAAACTAATTGCCTTGTTTGTGTCGCACCCAGCACTTGAACTAGGTGGACTGCAGTTGGAGGAGTAAAGATCTCTTTGAATTGCAGATGATTACTGACTTTATTGATTCAAACTTAACGATATTTATAGCTAACAAATGTGCTTGTATTTACGAATATTAATGATAAAGAATAATGTAGGTTGCTAGTGCATGCGGAAACGAATATGCTTCTGGTTACAAATGTTGATGTGCAAGAATAATGTAGGTTGTAATGGTATATGCAGAATGAGGCTATTGCTCCATCCCACTTCATCGCGTCAGCAGAATCTACATATGCGCTTGACCTGGTAATCTATACTTTATTTTGGCTGCATATGAGAGTGCTGCGACTGACGAATTACAGATTATGTAATGTTATGATTATGAATTATATATATATTGCAGCGACTGAACACCACTTCCGAATTTGTATTTATATTAGTTTTTACACGGCTAATACATTTGCATACTCAATTGTAAATTTGTAAACAAAAACTTCACAACTCCGCTAATAATGTATGTATCCACGGCAGAATTTGTACTTATATTAGTTTTTAGAAGGCTAATACATTTGCATACTCAATTGTAAATTTGTAAACAAAAAGTTCACAACTCAGCTAATAATGCCTGAATCCAATTCAGAATTTATATTTATATTAGTTTTTACACGTTTAATACATTTGCATACTCACCTAATAATGTCTGTATCCACTTCAGAATTTGTATTTATAATAGTTTTTACACGTCTAATACATTTGCATAGTCAGCTAATAATGTCTGTATCCACTTCAGAATTTGTATTTATAATAGTTTTTACACGGCTAATACATTAGCATACTCAATTGTAAATTTGTAAACAAAAAGTTCACAGCTCAGATAATAATGCATATATCCACTTCAGAATTTATATTTATATTAGTTTTTACACGTCTAATACATTTGCATACTCAGCTAATAATGCCTGAATCCACTTCAGAATTTTTATTTATATTAGTTTTTACACGGCTAATACATTTGCATACTCAATTGTAAATTTGTAAACAAAAAGTTCACAGCTCAGATAATAATGCATATATCCATTTCAGAATTTATATTTATATTAGTTTTTACACGGCTAATACATTTGCATACTCAATTGTAAATTTGTAAACAAAAAGTTTACAACTCCGCTAATAATGTATGTATCCACGGCAGAATTTGTACTTATATTAGTTTTTAGAAGGCTAATACATTTGTATACTCAATTGTAAATTTGTAAACAAAAAGTTCACAACTCAGCTAATAATATTTTTTTTTTCGCGCGGGGTCCCGCTTCCACCTCCCGCCCAACCGACCGAGGGGCGCAGCCGTGTGACGTACGGCACGAATCGCGAACTAGATAGACGCGGTGAATTAAGGAAGATAAGAACGAGGAAACGTTACAAGAGAACAAAAATTAATAAGGGGAACAAAAATATATAGGGTAAGGTGGGGTAAAGCCGACCTAGTAAATGGTTTTGGCTATAAAATGCTTATTTTACATCGGATAAAATCGTTATTTATACCAAATTAAAGGTTAGACTTTTGCGCAACGTTCTATGCATAGCATTTTATTCATAACTTTGAAAAGTTTTGAGATACAAGCGTTTTACGAAAAAGTTCATTTTTGCTATGTTCAAAAATGATGGGGTAAACCCGACCGCCTATGTTTTTGGTTGATTTAGTACAGATATAACCTAAATATAGGTTTTGCAATGATAAATCAATCAATGTTATGTTATATAATGGTAATAAAAGATAAAAGAATTAAAAAAATTAAAATAGCAAAATAATTAATCAGTATCATCTGATTCGCTGCTTAAATAGCTTGCTGGCGTTTTTTGGTTCGAGTTGAACGTCTGGTTGGCTGCGATGTTGATGGTTTTGGTGTGATTGTTGTTTTTTTTGGATTTTTTGCGGCAGGATTTACCCCACTATTTAGAGGTCGGATTTGCCCCACCACGTAATTTTTCATAAAAACGCAATTAAAAAAGAAATTATGAAAAAAAATGAACCAAACTTATATGCACTTTGTAGGACTTTATTCAAAGAATCTAAATCCACTTACCTTTTCATGCGATAACTTTGACAAAAAGAAATATCCTGCAGTTAATTATGCACAAAAATGAAATTCAAAATTGTGAAAACAAACTTTTTGTCGTTTGACCATCTCAATGTTGACTAATAAAATGCTGTCATACCACCATTTACATTGTTTTCGATGCTCTACACGACAACACTAATATTATTTTGCGTAGTGCTTCCGATTTTCGAAAACAGAGGGAGGTCGGGTTTACCCACACTGTCGGCTTTACCCCACCTTACCCTAATATAATAAAAATATAATATAATAAAAATAGTAATAATTAAGTAAAAACGCATGCAAAATAAGTATAAAAAATATAAAATAATGTAACTAAATAATAACTACGATAAATAAATAAATGAAAACACATGCAAAGTAAATATAAAAAAATTATAATATAATGTAACTAAATAATAACTACGATAAATAAATAAGAACGCATGCAACATTAGACTACGGTGATACACTACGAGCTAACTCTACAAGTATTAAAGTTTTTAGTACAGAAGGGCTATCGCTACGAATTATAATGTCAGAGAGGCGGTTGTAATCCGTACATAAAACCCTAAAGGGTTCATGCACTTCAAACTCCCGCCTACAGTGATTTACTACTAAAGGAATAAGGGTTCTAGATGTTAGTCGGGGAACGTGGAAATTGAGCTGCCCTAAGAGAAAGGGGCTCTCAACATCACCGTTTATTAGGTTATGGCGGAATACGACACCAAGCATCGTTCTACGTTTAGCTAGGGAGGGTAAGTTAATTAATAGGAGTCTACTTGAATACGACGGTAGCCTCTCATCAGCATCCCAAGGTAGGCCACGGAGGGCGAAAAGTAAGTTCTTTTGTACAGATTCAATACGGTTAATATGGATTCCGAATTGAGGACTCCAGACGCATGAACCATACTCCAATATAGGGCGAACTAACGAAGTAAAAAGGGTCTTCGTTATATAAGGGGAATCGAATTCCTTCGACCACCTCTTAATAAAACCGAGCATGCCTTTGGCTTTATTAACCATGCACGAAATATGTTCAGAGAACGAAAGTTTAGGGTCTAAGCGAACGCCTAAATCATCAACAAGAGATATTCTTTCAAGAGCGCAATCATTTAGCGTATAAGTGGCAAACTGGGGAGTGACACGTGAAAATGTCATCAGCTTGCATTTAGAGTTATTGAGATGTAATAAATTAGCACGACACCATGCTTGAAAGTTATTAAGATCCGATTGCAGGTATGACTGGCAAGAGCTGTCCTTATACTGCAAGCATAGCTTAACGTCATCAGCGTACATAAGTACTCTAGAATTCGTTAAAACCAGCGGGAGGTCATTGATAAACAATGTAAATAGCAGCGGGCCGAGGTGGCTACCCTGTGGGACGCCAGAAGTGACTCTGAGGAATTTGGATAGAGCATTTTTAAACAGAACCTTTTGAGTTCTATTACTCAAATAGCTCAAAATCCATTTAAGAAGATCGACAGGAAACCCGATTAAGTCAAGCTTCCTTACAAGAAGAGAGTGATTAACCGAGTCAAAAGCTTTACTGAAGTCTGTGTAAATCACGTCGGTTTGAAAGTTACGTTGGAAACCTCTAATAACGAAAGAGGTGAGTTCCAGGAGATTTGTAGTGGTCGATCTTCGCCTCATAAAACCATGCTGACATGGTGAAATTACGGATCTGCATAAATGCTGCAAGTGGGGAGTAATTACATTCTCGAAAAGTTTTGGAATTGCCGACAACTTAGAGATTCCTCTATAGTTGCTGGCGTCCGATTTGCTACCTTTTTTGTGGAGAGGAATGATAAATGATTCCTTCCAAATAAGGGGAAATTCTGAGGTTTCTAAAGATAAGGTAAACAATTTCAGAAGTGGATTGCACAGAGCTCCGGCACAATACCTGAGCACGCAGCCTGGTATTCCATCGGGACCCGGTGAGTAAACTGGTTTTACACGATGAAGATCCGAACTAAGGGAGCTTTCGGTTAAAATAGGACTGAAAATTAGGTTCGACTTGGGCAAATCAAAAGAGTAAGTCTGATCTAAGCTATTCGAGCAACAATACGTAGTTTTGAAAAACTCGGCAAAGAGATCGGCGATGGCTTGATCAGAGTTTGCTGTAGCGTTCTTGAACGAAAGCGATGAAGGATGTAAATTGGGTTTTCGCTTAGTGTTAACAAAGTTATAAAACTGTTTCGGGTCCTGCGTGAACTGAACCCTACAGCGAGTTAAATAACTTTTATAACATTGCGCGTTAAGCACGGTGAAATTCGACCGAGCACTAAGATACCTTGAATGAACAGTAGGAGATCCGGTGCGTTTATAGCGATTATAAAACCTAGACTTAACGTTTTTTAGGCGTGTCAGCTCTTTGGTGAACCAAGGTGGTTTACTAGAAACCGACGGATAGGCTAAAGGAACACACAATGCAAAGAACGAATTCATGGCACTGTAAAAAATATCCACGGCGGACGCCATGTCAGTACATCTGTAGAGTTCAGACCAATTAAATTGGGAAATCAAGGTATCTAGCCTTTGAAAATTTGCTTTACGGAAGCAGCGAACTTTAGTTGCTGAGCAACTCAAATCAGGTTTGGTCTTTACGACAGTCCCCAAATCGATGGTCACTTCAAAAGTAGGATGGTAAGGGTCTTCGGGAAGCGTCAATGGATCGACTCTTGTTAAGTTTACACCTACAGGATCAGATACGAAACACAGATCTAGTAGGCGATTTAAGGAATTTACGACATGGTTAACTTGGGATAACGAAATGTCAAGCAAACCATCTATGAGGTCATGCTGTGCCGCAGTTTGGAGGACATTAGACGCACCATCTGATGACCAACGAGCTCCAGGTATATTGAAGTCTCCTAGAGTTATTAGTTGGTCTCTATCTGTAAGCATGTTGGAAACAGCCTGAATTGCCGAAAGGTGTTTCCAATAAATAGGCTCTTCAGCAGATGGAGGAACGTAAGAACAAGTTATATAGATAAAACTACCTGGAAATGATAGTTTTACACAGATAAATTCAATACCTGTGAGATCGTCAATTTGAACCAGTTCGGAAATAAGGGTGGAGTCAACGGCAATTAAAACTCCACCACCTCGCTGGGAAAGACGGTCCAATCTATAAGTTGTGTACTTACCCGGAAAAACTTCGGAGCTGAGAATCTCCGGCTTTAACCAGGTTTCGGTAAACACAATCACCTGGGATGCAATCGAAAAGCTATCAGAATATAATTTAGAGAGCTTGCTGCGTGAGCCTCTAGTATTCTGATAGGAAAGTAGGAGGGAGGTATTTAGTTTTTTGGCACTGCCGTGACGCCCGCAGTCACTGTGGTTTGTGCCGGCCGTGAAGGCCGTTTTTTCTTTATCTTTACCTCGTACTCCTTGACTACAGCGTGCTCGGGCCAGAAGTCACCAGAACAAATTGTGTCAAAAAGATCGAGGGAGACACTTATCTTGAAAGATGAGATATCTCTGGGGTATGAGAAATTGAATTTTTCCACTTTCACACTTTTGGCTTGTGTTTTGCTCCGTATATGAGCTAGTACATCTTCCGATGCGAGATCAGGGGCAAGCCGGGAAACAAATATTGTTTTTAATGGTGAAATAGCGGTGAGGGTTTTTGGTAACGCAGCATTACCGACTTCTGCTAGTGGTTCAGCCCTATTTTTGCCCTTTGGGATAGCCGAGATTTTTTTTTAAGTCTGCGGAGTCAGAGATTGAGACCCCGCAGCAGACTCAACTATTAATACTGGCGGAGCTGCTGCCATTTCTGCCCCGGCACCTTCGAATGCCGAATCTTTAGCCGTTCCCGATCTTAACACCATTGGAGTTGGTGTCGGTGTCGGGGGCTGTGCCGAGGGAGTGTGCCAAATCTTTGGTGGCTGGGGTTCACCCAATTGCAACCGACCAGCAGCAGATTTTTTTCGCTTCGGCGACTCGCTTAACAGCTTCATGCCGCTAAATTGAGCGTCCAGCTCTGTGAACAGGTCGTTTGTTTTACGAAAATTGACCCTAAGTTCACTAAATCCGCGTTTGGTTTGCCGCATGAAGGATAACATATCCTTCTCCACCTCACGACAGGCATGCCAACAATAGCGCAAGCCATTTTTGGCAGAAATTGCGTCAGCGATACGGCCCGTTAAGCTTAGACACTTAGCGTGAACGACCGCATCGCAAAGCCAGCAGTGAAGGCTGGGCTGATCTGCCAAAACCTCTTTTTGGCAGCCTTTAATATCGCAAATAAAATTTGAGACCATTTTCACAAACCTATAACCACTGTGCGCTGATAAGCAGTACCGAACAAAAACAAGAGAGCGGGAGCGTAAGCGTGGGTCAGCAGAGAAAACAAACGAAAGCTTGAGCCGCCTAAGTGCCGCTAGGAGCAAATAAACGGGACAACACAAAGAGGGGATAAGAAAACGCAAAAACACAAAAACTAAGGGTGATTAATAATATAAATATTAATTAAACACTGAAAGCCACATGCACATGCACTCGCGTAGCAAAACGGCAATGTTATATATTGTATTTTAACAAGTAAAATCTGGACCCCGGTGGTTTTAAATGCAAAACAACACAAAAGTTCGGAGCGCAAAACAAAAACACGACCGTTCGCTATGAAAGTTCTTCAGCATATTAGTTTTTACACGTCTAATACATTTGCATACTCAGCTAATAATGCCTGAATCCACTTCAGAATTTTTATTTATATTAGTTTTTACACGGCTAATACATTTGCATACTCAATTGTAAATTTGTAAACAAAAAGTTCACATCTCAGCTAATAATGCATGTACCCACGGCAGAATTTATATTTAAATTCGTTCTTACAATGCTAATACATTTGCATACTCAATTGTAAATTTGTTAACAAAAAGTTCACAACTCAACTAATAATGCCTGAATCCACTTCAGAATTTTTATTTATATTAGTTTTTACACGGCTAATACATTTGCATACTCAATTGTAAATTTGTAAACATAAAGTTCACAGCTCAGCTAATAATGTCTGTATTCACTTCAGAATTTGTATTTATAATAGTTTTTACACGGCTAATACATTTGCATACTCAATTGTAAATTTGTAAACAAAAAGTTCACAACTCCGCTAATAATGTATGTATTGTGAGGAGTCGTTCGACTTCCCACAAATACTGGCGGCCAACTACAACGGCAACCGCGCCAGCCGCCGACAACAAAAACAGCTCCCGCAGCCAACAACAACAGCAGAGTCAACGTCAGCCGAACCATAACAACAGCGTCAGCAGCGAACAACAACAGCGTCAGCAGCGCCCAAAAACAACAACAACGGCGGTCAGGAGCCGGCAGCGACAACAACAGTAGCCGACGGCAATAACAACTGCCGCCAACGCTCATGGAGAGCCGCAGCAGCTAGCAGCGAAATCAAAACAAACCGGCAAATGCCCACAAATTATTATCACTTTGTAAAATAAGCTTTGGAAATAATTTTGTATAATACTTTAATCACTTCTCACTTTGTAAACATAAGCTTTGTATATCATCATTTTCTATTGTTTTTGTAAAATAAGCTCTGTATATTTAAGCAGCCAAGTTTCGCACTATAATCATCTTCTAGTTGTACAGAATTTAAGCGTAGTCAAGAATTAGTAGTTATCTTTGGTTCCCCGTTCTCACATCTCTAGATCGCGCACACACACACACACACACACACCTACACTGGGGGACAAGTTTGTTTACTCACAGTGATTAGACGTGTTTTTCCGAGCTCCAAAAGAAAAATATTGTAGACAGCTCGAAAGACCTTAAAAGGTGACATTACTATTTGTGAGACAACTGGGGAAAGGTACGTACCAGAATCGACCCCGGCTGGCTATCCGGGCTCCTCGAATCTAGGCACTTGGAACCGCCATTGGAACCCGTGGGCAAGGGGGGGACTCTCTCCTGTCCAGCGAGCGGCTCTATTTCCCACGAACGCTCTCACAGCTTGGAATAGTTTCCACACGCCACTTTTTCCCTCGCGTTTTTCCCTTTTAGGCGCAACACACGATCAGCTGATCAAAGTGTTGTGCAGCGCATGCGCAGCGAGCTTTCGCACCCGCGCAGTATTGGGAAACGCGAGCAGACAAATTCCCGCCATAGCCAGAACTTAAATTTAGATTTGGATTTGGATTTGAATTTGGATCTGAATTTGAACTTGAATTTGAATTTAGATTTTAAATTTTGAATTTTCAATTTTGAGTTTTGAATTTAGATTTTGAACTTTAAATTTTATACTTTAAATTTTGAATTTTAGATTTTAAATTTTGAATTTTGAATTTTAAGTTTTAAATTTTGAATTTTTAATTTTAGGTTTTAAGCTTTGAATTTTAAATTATAAATTTTGAATTTTAGGTTTTGAATTTTGAATTTTAGATTTTGAATTTTAGATTTTAAATTTTAAATTTTGGATTTTGAATTTTAAATTTTGAGTTTTAAATTTTAAATTTTGGATTTTAAATTTTGAATTTTAAATTTTGAATTTTGGGTTTTAAATTTCGAATTTTGAATTTTAAATTATAAATTTTAAATCTTTGAATTTCGAGTTTTGAATTTTGAATTTTAAGTTTGAATTTGAGTTTAGGTTTGAATTTGGGCTTAGGTTTGGGTTTGGATTTGAATTCAAGTTTAAATTTAAATTTAAGACTTGATTTGATTTGGATCCAAGGTTTAAATCAAGCTCGGATTTGTGCTTAAATTAGGGCTTAGGAATTGTCATCCACATTCCGCAGTTGGCTCCGGTGGGGCTAAGAGCACAAGGCCAAGGATCTCGCCATTTTCCAACCCCCCCGCTGAGGCGGCGCCAACCAAAAGGGGCTCTGGGGACCGAGAAGGAGCGGTATAACTCCCATCAGGCATTCGCAGGGGGAAATCCCCGCGCACCGAGGGACCCCGCTAGGAGCAGGTGCGATGAGTGAGGAGAAGCTGCGATCAGGCCGGGACGACGAGACCCAGGCACTAGCAGTAATGAGAGCTGAGCAGGAGCTGATGCGGGACTTCCAGCGACTCAAGCAGAAGGTCCAGCACTCGCCTCCGGCCAGCGCGCCGGATATCCACCCGGTGTCAGCGCCGCCGAAAGTGCATCTGCCGGTTTTATGCTTTGGCGACATAATCGAAGATCAGGCAACCCCGAAGCGAAGCTGGGACGCGGTAGGCCCTGACGGGAAGCAGGCCGAAGCCCACAAGAGGCAAAAGGTCGAAGCTAATGCCCCAGCGCTAGTCGAGAAGCTAGGAGCAATGCTCGACGAAATGATTGCGAAGTTTACCGACACTAAGAGCAACAACAAGAAGGTAGTACGGCACGTCACGCAGGGGACGATCGATTCGATGCAAGCTATGAAGAAGCTGCAGCTCGAAATCGTTGCCGCACTCGCTGACGGCCACATCAAGGGATCCACTACGAGTGCAAGCCAGCAGACCACCCCCACGCTGGCTACCATGAACCCTAGTGCTGTGCCTGAAAACAGACCGCGAAATGCGGCATGGCAGCAGGTCAAGGCTAAACCCAGACCTAAGAAAGCAGAAGTCAAAGATACGAGCGGCGATAACAATGGGAGCCGTGCAACTCACCCTGCAATGCCCAGGAAGCAGCGCGCCGACGCAATTATAATCAAATGCAGCGCAGGAACATACGCAGACATGCTCAAGATTGTCAAAACTGAGCCCTCTCTACAGGGACTCAAGGACAATGTGCAAGGATTGCGGAGGACAGCGAACGGTGGACTCCTCCTAAGAATGCAGAAAAACCTGGACCCATCCACGCAGCAGCTGCAAGCAGCCCTAAAGACTGCCATCTCCGGTAAAGCAGAGGTGGCGGTTATGCAGGAGACGGTCCAAGTGGAGATCCGCGACCTAGACGACATGACCAGCGCGGATGAGGTCACCATGGCCCTGTTTGCCGGAGAAGAGTGCGACGTACCACGAGACGCCTCACCCAGGATGAGAAAAGGGTTCGGCGGAACGCAAATAGCGACGGTCAACCTCAGACCCGAGCATGCGCGGAGGTTGCTCGAAAAGGGCAGAATCCGGATAGGATGGGTCGTATGCCGTATCCGAGAAAAAACTGAGCCAAAGCGATGCTACAAATGCATGGGCTTCGGACACACCTCCGCACGATGCCGAGCCTCCGACGCAACAGCTAAAGCCACACAGGAGTCATGCTTCAAATGTGGTGGCATGGGCCACAAGCACAATACGTGCCAAAACAAGCCCAAGTGCATCCTATGCACCCGAGGAGGCAAGCACGCGAAGGAGGCAGAGCACGCTACAATAAGCAGGACCTGCCCAGAATACCAGAGAGCCGTCAAGTATATGCAGAATGGTTAAGTTTCTCCAGCTTAACCTAAACCACTGCAGAGCAGCCCAAGACTTACTGTCGCAGACGGCGATTGAGCAGAGAATCGACATCGCTATACTGAGTGAACCCTACAAGGCAAAACCAGAAGGAGTATGGCAGCAAAGCGCGGATGGCGGGGCTGCCATCTGGAGCTGTGGACAGCCTCCGGAACACCTATCGCAGAGAGCTTCGAGACCTGGCTACGCCAGGGCCAAGTGCCAGGCGACTACAATATACAGCTGCTACCTTCCGCCAAGTATGCACATAGATGCATTCAAGGATGTAATCCAGGAGATTGCCCAAGACGCTCGGGGACGATCCCCGGTAATAATTGCCGGGGACTTCAACGCATGGTCCACCACGTGGGGGAGCACGGCAACAACTCAGAGGGGAACCGCCTTACTAGATGCCCTGGCGACCCTGGATGTCTGCCTTCTCAACGACGGAGGCAAATGCACATACAGCAAGGCAGGCCGAGAATCAATTATCGACCTAACCTTCGCCAGCCCGGAGCTCACTAGGAGCGTCTACTGGGAAGTCACTGACCTCCTCACCTACAGCGACCACGCAGCGATAGTGATAAAGACGAGTCACTCCCTGCCGAGCCTTCCGAATCGGCAACCTGCCCACAAAGTAGGCACTCTAAATGTCGAGGAACTCCTAGAAAACATGGATGGCAATACCATTTCTGGCGACGCAAACACTTGCGCAGACGAGGTATCTGCGAGGATCAAGACAGCTTGCGATGCGGCAATGGAGAGCTCGACTAGAGGACAAGGAAGGCGACCAGTCCCCTGGTGGAACCAAGAGATAGCCACAGCCAGGAAAGAGTGCATCTCTGCGAGGCGCAGGTGCCAACGAAGCCGTGGACGGCCCATGCAGGAGCTATTTGAGGCTCGCTACAGGGAAAGAAAAAAAGCCTTAAAGGTGGCCATTAGAGCAAGCAAGCGGGAGTGCTTCCAGCAGCTGTGCGACGAGGCGGACCAGGAACCTTTTGGATCTGCCTACAAGCTCGTCATGGGTAAGCTCAACAGACAGCCGACCCCAACAGCTCAGGAGCAGCTTGGAGCGATAATCTCCACCCTCTTCCCTGCACAGCCGCCCCTAATGCCACCCAGCATAACGGCGAGCGAAGCTATCACCATCAGCGAAGAGGAAGTCATGAGCGCGGTGGCCAGTAGCAAAATATCCAAGGCCCCGGGACCAGATGGCATCCCAAACGCGGCACTGCACGCCGTAATCAGAGCAAATACGAGCCTATTCACAGAGCTGTACAACAAGTGCATCGGCGAGCGTACCTTCCCGAGAATTTGGAAGCAGCAAAGACTTGTGCTTATCCCGAAGCCTGGTAAACTGAACGACGATCCTTCCTCATACCGACCCCTCTGTATGCTAAACACATTGGGGAAGATATTTGAGCGCATCATCTGCAGCAGACTGGAGAGAGAAATCGAGGAACGCGGAGCACTCTCGGGCCACCAGCATGGGTTCCGAAAGAAGAGAAGCACAATCGACGCGATCCGAGAAGTGACCCAGCTTGCAGCAAATGCGATCGAAGGCGAAAGATGGCAGGGTGGCACTAAGCAATACTGCCTTGTATGTACCCTCGACGTCAAAAATGCATTTAATTCGGCAAACTGGAGCCTAGTCCTGCAGGCATTGCAGCGCGCTGGCATATCTGGATACCTGATTAAGTTAATAGCCGACTATTTCAAAGACCGAGTGCTCCTATATGAATCTGATGCCGGCCACCAACAGCACCAAGTCACAGGAGGCGTACCGCAAGGCTCAGTTCTTGGGCCTATCCTGTGGAACGTCATGTATGACGGGGTTCTCAGGCTCCCATTACCACCTGGCTGCGCGGTAGTGGGGTTCGCTGACGACATCGCACTGGTCACGGTGGAGAAGCACCTAACCGAAGTCTCTACAAAATGCAGCCGCGCCATCGACATACTGATGTCCTGGCTCGCAGACAACGGGCTCTTGCTGGCCGAGCACAAAACGGAAGCAGTGCTCATAAGCAGCAGAAAAATTGTAGAGAAGGTGAGCTTCAGGGTCGGCTCGACTACCATTGAGTCCACCCCGGTGATCAAGTACCTGGGAGTCATGATCGACCACAGGCTGAACTTCAAGACCCATCTGGAATATGCTGCGGCCAAGGCATCCAAAGCTACCGCTGCCATTTCGAGGATGATGGCCAACAACCGTGGCCCCAAGCAGCACAGCAGGCGACTGATAGCGACAGTGGTGACCTCGACCATCCTGTATGCCGCGCCTATATGGGCTGATGCCATGAAGACCGTTAGCTACAGCCGGCAATGCAAGTCTGTTTACAGACGTTGTGCACTGCGAATTTCCAGTTGCTTTTGCACGGTCTCGGAAGAGGCGGCGCTAGTGGTATCGGGAACCGTACCGATCGAACTTCTGGCAGAAGAGCGAAGGACCGGAAACTCAGGCAGCAGAACCCAACGGAGTGACACTATCGCACGGTGGCAAGCGAGATGGAACAACGCGAGCACAGGCCGATGGACCCATAGGCTCATCCCTGACCTGGTACCCTGGATCCAGCGTCGCACTGGGCAGTTGGATTTTCACACCACGCAGATCATAACTGGCCATGGATGCTTTAAGGCTTACCTGCACAGGTTCAAGCACGAAGCCAATCCATACTGCGACTACTGCGGGAGCGCAGTTATCGAGGATGCGGAGCATGTCTTTTTCGCGTGCCCTCTATTCTCGGCAGAACGAGCTGCGCTGGAAGCAGCCACGAATCGTCGCCTTACACCAGGAAATCTAATCAGATGTATGCTAGAGATGCCCTCCAATTGGGATGCGGTTGCGGAAATGGCAGCCACCGTGATGCCAGAGATGAGACGCCGGGAGCAGATCCGACGCACTGAAGACACCTGAAGGAAACCGGAAGAGCGGAGCCCTGAAGAGCGGCAACTGACCGCCAGCCGCCCCGTGAAGTATAGCTTTGCGGCAGTCCCGCGGGAGCGGACACTTCTCTTTCTTACTCTACTACCTATGTATTATACTTATATCTTTTAAATAAAAAAAAAAAAAAAAAAAAAAAAAAAAAAAAAACACCTACACTGGGAGAGCAGAGAGAGTTATTCACCACGAACAAGTGGCCACGGAGTTAGCGCCGTACGAGAGCAAAGGAGAGCGAGCATACGACCGAGCGCAAAACAACCCCCGAAAATTGGCACGCGCCAACGGGAGAGAGCGAGAGGGAAGCTAATGCACCGAAATGCAAGAGCAATGGAAAATTACCAGCGCGGCCGAAATTTGGCAAAGCCGCGTGGCTGGACTTTACTTTTGCGGAGGCGACGAAAACGTGTAGACGTGCGAGCGGTCGACGAAGTTTCAACGTAACCAAAACGGGAGTTTCTACGCGACGGAGTTTCTGCGGCCAACGATGACAATTTTATAACCCGAGACCAGCCAGGAGGTGGTGCTCGAAGTGACCAGTGATAGTGACGGCAGCCAGTGGAGTGCGGAGAATTTGGGTGGCCAAGGAGGCACCTTTTTGGAAGCGAACGGAGGCGAGGACGTGGCGGAAGCATCAGCCACAGGCAAACGTGTGTGTGTGCGGAAAAACGGAGACGGGTGAGTGCATAGGGAGAACCGCATTCTGGCCAGCGAGTGCATGTGCAGATAGAAATTTCTCGACGGCCAAGATGCGGTTTTCGCTAGAGTAGGCTAGAAATAATGCCCCAAAAACCCTAACCTAAAAATCCCTGCAAATTAAATAAAAACAAATGAAAGCTGAAATAAAAAAATCTGAAAAATGCAACTTTATTAAATAAAAAACAAATGAAAACTGAAATTAATAAAAATAAACTCGTACATATTTACATTTCGGTTCTTGCGGGGAATGGCTGAGTTTCGCCTACACTGGGAGAAATTTTACTCCAAACTTTAATAATAAAAATTTAAGTAAAAATTCTATTTAAATATATTTTGCTCTCGCGGAGAATCTAACCACTGACCGCCACTTCCGAGAGGCCGTACGCTGCCCACACTGGGAAAATAAATGCAGAGAAATTTAAAATCAGGAAAAATTAAATAATTTCAAGAAAAGCTCTCTTAAGTATAATTTTCGGCTCAAATCGAGTCCAGCTCGCGAGGGAACGACCCACAATCACGCTGGCCATGACTCACGTGAAATATTTTCCCAAAATGCCTAGATTTTAGGCCATAAATTCTGCCCTAGGAAGCGGTGGTCCCCAAAATCGACCCCTCTCTCGGTCTCCTTATAGCGATTGCTATGGGCCCGACCCAAAACGCGCTCCGCCGATTATTTCGCTCTACTGCAAAGACCGGACAAGCCATTTCTCTGGCTTCGTATCCCGGTAACTGACAACTACCATCTCACGTCAGTTTACCGCGCGTCAAAACACTTTGTCCCATATCTTTATAAATTTTTTCTGATAAAGAGGACCTTGGACGTGACAGAGACCTACCCCAGCCATCGAACTTCCTTACAGAATGGCGCCCGAGCAGGGACATGGGGTTTACAAATTTTAGACGTCGAAAATATGGCCTAAAGACCCATTCGGATACGTCAAGTTCGAAAAATTTTCGGTTCCGCCACTTAGAGAAAATTTTTCTAAGTCGGAACGTATGGAGAGTCGGATGTCGAGGGACACCGAAATTTCTAGGGCAGAAAAACTACGGGAATATAAATATATATCGATAAGAATATATACCGGGCATTCTATATAACCTCAAAATCGAGAAACTTTGAATTTTCGAGAGGCACATGGCAAAAATCGGGAGAACTTAACCAAAAAGTATACCCACTCTAATAAACTCGTGGCACACGCAGCGGAAAATTTTATATCCCAGTCGCGAAAAGATCATAACCTAAAACGAGAGGTTATCCGATCACGTGACCAGAAACACACGTGAGCCAAGAAATAGAACCGAGCAGAGAAAGCAAAGAAGGGGAAAAAAAAAGAGAGCGAGAGCGAAAAGCCCTCTAGGTAGCCAAGTCAGGTCGCGAGAATTTCGAAAGCACGAGGCAGGGAAAAGCTAACACAAATTCCCCACAGCGCAGCCATTTTGTTTTCACCCTTCACTCTCATCGTCGTCTCCCTCACACCAGCGGCCATCGAGTACAGCCTGCAGAAACGCATCGGTGGGGGCTTCTCTTTTCAACCGTCGTCGAGCCAACGCGTACAGTCGCAGTTTTCAACAGGAACCAAAAATCATCGTCGTGAAAATGTTACCAAGTCTCGAGCACCGTCGAATAAAAGCTAAAGCATCGCCGAATTAACTTGAAATCATCGTCGTGAACATTTACAAGCTTACATCGCCGTCGAATCAAAATTTAATCGCCGTCGAGGAGAGCTGCAGAATTAAATCGCCGTTTTTACATCGAATTTGGGTTCAATCTAGTTGCACTTCAAACGTCGCTTGACCCTCGCCTGAAATATCTCTCTCGACCTATCGAAATTTTCTTGTCGTTTGCCATTTGACTAATTATTTCACAGCAATATGGGCGCGCGTTGGATTTCGTATCTGCGGAAGCGAGAACTGTCGAGGAAATGAGAAGCCGGTTGGCCGCATTTAATAATCGGGACGATCATGTACTGGAGATAGCCGAACGACTGCAGGAATGGGAGGCGGAGATCACAGCCGCCTTAACTGAGAGTAAACAACGTACACCGAGTCCGAATCCACACCCCCCGGGTACAGCGCAGCTTCAGATGCCAACACAGGAAGGCAGAGGTACCGCCACTACAGTCGGAGACATGGAGGCCAACCCGGTCAGACGGGACATTTTTCCCAAGAAATCCGAGATGTCAGCAGCCACGCTTGCAGAGAAACTGAAGAATTGGGGAATTACTTTCGATGGGACCACGGACCCCATTACCTTTATCCAGCACTTCGAGGAACGAGCCACCGCATATGAAGTCGACGTGGAGAAGATGCCGCAGGCCATCCCTGGTCTCTTGACAGACACAGCTGAGCACTGGTTCCGGACGAGCCAGCTACTAGGAAAATCATGGACCACCTTCAAGAAGGCGTTTCTTGACTTCTTCCTGCCACCTAGGTATTTTCAGAGACTCGACGATGAGATCCGCAACAGATACCAACGACAAGGAGAGCCATTTAAGCAGTACCTGGTAAACATTCGACTCATGATGCACCGAGCAGGATACAACGCGGAACAGGAGTTGGAACGAATCTACGAAAATCTTCAACCGGAATACCAGCTGTTTACAAGGAGACACGAGTTCACGACTTTGGAGCAACTTACCGCCTTAGTGGTAAACTATGAGGACACCCGCGATCGAGCCACAGGAAACCAAGCAAGGATGCTGGCCGAACTGCAGCCACCACCAGGGAGAGATGACTACGAGACCCCAGCGTATGCAGGAGCACCATCAACGAGCTACCAAAATGTCGCGCGACCAGTCAGACGACCACCTACGCTCGCCGCAGTTCCACAACTAGGTTCTCGAGTGGGAAACATATCGATGGTGCCGCATTGTAGATTAGCTTGCAGGAATTGTGCCCAGGAAGGACACCGTTCATACACATGTCGCAATCGCAGAGTTCTCTTCTGCTGGGATTGTGGTCGCAGAGGAATACGCACTTACGAGTGCTGCCGTGTTTTACAGGTTCAGGATAGCAGAATCGTCGCGCAGGTACAGATCGAGGGTCAAATATTTAATGCCGTAATAGACACCGGAGCTAGCAGAAGTTTCGTGAGCGAACGAGTTGTTCAACGAGTAGGGACACCACATAACGTACGGTCGGTACGCACCCATGTCAGCCTGGCCGAAGGCTCGCGCAAGGAAATCACGAAGTCACTGGTAGCCAAAGTCCAGTTGGACCAACAATGGGTCACCTTTCCACTGTTAGTTTTACCTTCGATGGTAGAAGACGTGCTGTTGGGCATCGATTTCCTCTGTGGCGTATCTGCCACTATCCAATGTGGCCGCGCTTCACTGCAGCTGAGTCCTTTCTTAGTACCCAGCCCCAGGACCAATTCAGGTCTACCCTCGGTGTTAACAAATGCGTTTTCTCCCGAACCAACAGACAACAGCGAAGCCACGGGACCAGAACCAGCCAGCAACGATACAGATAACAGGATGCCAGATACCCCGACCAGCAGTATTTTAGGGCCACGAGACGAGATCGCCGTGCGGAACAATCCGTTTCGACGGAACCAGGCTACTGTTTCAGCGGAACCAGTAGAGAGAGTGCGATTGCCTTTCCCAGCCAACTCAGAGTATACACCTGACGCTGGAGGAATGTTAGCCGTACTCAAGTAGACCACGGAGCAGGAAGACCGCACCAAGGCGGCACCAGGAAGCACAGAGACCCGTAGCAGAGAAGCATCAGCAGCAGAGAGCCTGTACCGTGACAGGAGCAGAATCCAGGAAATACCCGCACCCAGGCGGAAGCATCAGAGGAACGTCATCGAGGAGCCCGCACCCCGGCGGCCTAGCAGCAGGAGCCCGCACACGGCGGCACATCAGCGAGAACCCCACTCAAGGCGGCATCAGCATCAGGAGTTCGCACACAGCGGACACATCATCGAGAAGACCGCACACGGCGGACACATCAGCGCGAAGACCCGCACACGGCAGACACAGCCGCACGAATACCGCACCAGGGCGGAACTAGCAGAGCAACAGCAGCAGCAGAGAAGCAGAGCATCATCCCACAGGAATACCCGCATCAAGACGGAAGCAACGGAGAAGCATTCGAGGATACCCGCAGACGGCGGAAGTACACACGGAGAACAGCAGCGCAGCAGCAGCTTCAGAAGTCCGTATGAAGACTGCACGACAGCAACAAACTTGCTCAAAAATAAGCCGACGAGTGACGCTCGATCTGGCCAAGGCAAGAGCCAACCAGGAACACTGCGACAGGAGCCAATGCTTGAGTTAGTGGGGGCCACTTGCTGGAGGGTGCGCCTTCCCAACGTTCCCACTCCCCTAAGGGGGAAACTCAACGCTCTCAGTACCAGCATTAGCCCACGTTCCCCCTCACTAATAACTAACCCCCAACTAATAAAACTTTGTTTTCCTACAGCGCGTCATACCCAAGCCGTCGATTTGACACGGACCAGCCAGCCCGCTCGACGCAAGAAAGCTCGTCTCAGGCCTGGGCCAAGAGGCCATACACGCTTGGACAGCAGCGGTGGTGCCAAGCCTGGTACCATCCGCGCCCCGTTCAGTGACCCCGAGCTCCGAGAGAGAGGGTGCCAGCGTTGGCCACGGCCGCCACCACAAGCAACGACGACGATGATCTGGCCACCGTCATCCCGGGAAATTCTTCCCCGGGCAAGGAGAAGGAGACGCCAGCACTGGCCGCGGCCATCATATCCGCCGCGTCCACATCACCACGGAGAACGAGATCTCCATTTTTTCGCGCCCCTGAAGAAAGAGGGGGATGTGAGGAGTCGTTCGACTTCCCACAAATACTGGCGGCCAACTACAACGGCAACCGCGCCAGCCGCCGACAACAAAAACAGCTCCCGCAGCCAACAACAACAGCAGAGTCAATGTCAGCCGAACCATAACAACAGCGCCAGCAGCGAATATCAACAGCGCCAGCAGCGAATATCAACAGCGTCAGCAGCGAACAACAACAGCGTCAGCAGCGCCCAAAAACAACAACAACGGCGGTCAGGAGCCGGCAGCGACAACAACAGTAGCCGACGGCAATAACAACTGCCGCCAACGCTCATGGAGAGCCGCAGCAGCTAGCAGCGAAATCAAAACAAACCGGCAAATGCCCACAAATTATTCTCACTTTGTAAAATAAGCTTTGGAAATAATTTTGTATAATACTTTAATCACTTCTCACTTTGTAAACATAAGCTTTGTATATCATCATTTTCTATTGTTTTTGTAAAATAAGCTCTGTATATTTAAGCAGCCAAGTTTCGCACTATAATCATCTTCTAGTTGTACAGAATTTAAGCGTAGTCAAGAATTAGTAGTTATCTTTGGTTCCCCGTTCTCACATCTCTAGATCGCGCAGAACCGCATTCTGGCCAGCGAGTGCATGTGCAGATAGAAATTTCTTGACGGCCAAGATGCGGTTTTCGCTAGAGTAGGCTAGAAATAATGCCTCAAAAACCCTAACCTAAAAATCCCTGCAAATTAAATAAAAACAAATGAAAGCTGAAATAAAAAAATCTGAAAAATGCAACTTTATTAAATAAAAAACAAATGAAAACTGAAATTAATAAAAATAAACTCGTACATATTTACATTTCGGTTCTTGCGGGGAATGGCTGAGTTTCGCCTACACTGGGAGAAATTTTACTCCAAACTTTAATAATAAAAATTTAAGTAAAAATTCTATTGAAATATATTTTGCTCTCGCGGAGAATCTAACCACTGACCGCCACTTCCGAGAGGCCGTACGCTGCCCACACTGGGAAAATAAATGCAGAGAAAATCGAGTCCAGCTCGCGAGGGAACGACCCACAATCACGCTGGCCATGACTCACGTGAAATATTTTCCCAAAATGCCTAGATTTTAGGCCATAAATTCTGCCCTAGGAAGCGGTGGTCCCCAAAATCGACCCCTCTCTCGGTCTCCTTATAGCGATTGCTATGGGCCCGACCCAAAACGCGCTCCGCCGATTATTTCGCTCTACTGCAAAGACCGGACAAGCCATTTCTCTGGCTTCGTATCCCGGTAACTGACAACTACCATCTCACGTCAGTTTACCGCGCGTCAAAACACTTTGTCCCATATCTTTATAAATTTTTTCTGATAAAGAGGACCTTGGACGTGACTGAGACCTACCCCAGCCGTCGAACTTCCTTACAGTATCCACGGCAGAATTTGTACTTATATTAGTTTTTAGAAGGCTAATACATTTGCATACTCAATTGTAAATTTGTAAACAAAAAGTTCACAACTCAGCTAATAATGCCTGAATCCACTTCAGAATTTATATTTATATTAGTTTTTACACGTCTAATACATTTGCATACTCACCTAATAATGTCTGTATCCACTTCAGAATTAGTATTTATAATAGTTTTTACACGGCTTATACATTTGCATACTCAATTGTATATTTGAAAACAAAAAGTTCACAACTCCGCTTATAATGCATGTATCCACGGCAGAATTTGTATTTATAATAGTTTTTACACGGCTTATACATTTGCATACTCAATTGTAAATTGTAAACAAAAAGTTCACAACTCCGCTAATAATGCATGTATCCACGGCAGAATTTGTATTTATATTAGTTCTTACAATGCTAATACATTTGCATACTCAATTGTAAATTTGTAAACAAAAAGTTCACAACTCAGCTAATAATGCCTGAATCCACTTCAGAATTTATATTTATACTAGCGGACCCGGCGAACTTTATCTCGCCCCAACTTCGACTGATTAAAACAAATTAAATTGAGACGTTCCGTTTCTACTTTGACGTACATGTCGAAACACTACTATTGAAACATCTTCAATCAATACGCATAAAAATTCATAGAGCTGACCTTATTCCTATCTTCTCCTAAAAATTTTAGGCTAAAATTTGAATTCAAAATTAGTTGAGAATCAAAAAGAAGTGATGACTTTTAAACAAACCAGTGAGTTCAAAAATTATGTCGGATAGTTGGTCGCTTCATCCTCGTCGGTCACGCTGTCAACGGATCTGTATGAATGCAGTTCTCCAGCGATTTGACTTTGAATAAGGAAATTCAAACTATCTACGTCCTTATTCTTCCCGGCGAACTTTATCTCGCCCCAACTTCGACTGATTAAAACAAATTAAATTGAGACGTTCCGTTTCTACTTGGACGTACATTATTACCTTACCTTATTCCTATCTTCTCCTAAAATTTGAATTCAAAATTAGTTGATAATCAAAAAGAAGTGATGACTTTTAAACAAACCAATCGAACTGAAAACTGAATCCTCTTGAATTGGAATGGAAGATCTGTTGGAATAATCGGAATTCGTGGGATAAGAACTTCCTCTCCTTTAAATTTTCCCTTGATGATAGTCGCTTGAATCAAGTTGTTCATTAGTTTCTTAACGGACAACCGAGTACCGTTGCATAATCTTGGATGATTTAGATTCCGCAGCATTATAATAATCGATCCCACCTTTAGTTGCAAATTATGCGGCGGAGTTCCTGGCACATCCAGTGAGTTCAAAAATTCTGTCGGATAGTTGGTCGCTTCATCCTCGTCGGTCACGCTGTCAACGGATCTGTATGAATGCAGTTCTCCAGTGATTTCACTTTGAATAAGGAAATTCAAACTATCTACGTCCTTATTCTTCGCGGCTAGTATTGCCCGTTCACTAATCCAATCGAGATTTGTATAATTTTGTGCTATGTCGGGAAACACCTTTGTGATGAGTTCCTCTTTTGATGATGTGAACTCGCAAAAATTTGCTGGGAACGATATTAGTCCAGTCGAAACATCAACAGGAATTTCACCATTGCCGAGCGCCAGCAGTTGTCTCGAGAATTCAGCAGCGGATGGGTCATTCTGCAATGCGACTCTCATGTTCGTGGTCAATTTAAACTTCTTGACATATCGCCACAAAGAGGACGATTTTAGGCATGCATTTACTTCATCGGAAGCCGTAGATTTCGGAATGACGGGAAGCGTTTGACGAAAATCTCCGGACAGCAATATTAAAGCCCCACCAAATAGTTTCGAATCACCTCGTAAATCCTTTATCGTTCGGTCAACTGCCTCCAAAGCTCGTTTATGCGCCATCGTGCATTCATCCCAAATGATGAGATTTTGCATTCTCGCATCAATTTTGCTGAGGCTGAATTCTTGCTGATCGTGCACGTTGGCTAGTCAACCGTCAGAAGATTCATGGGAATCTTTAAAGCGGAATGTGCAGTTCGACCGCCTTCCAACAATGTAGCAGCAATGCCAGATGATGCAACAGCCAACGCTATTTGACATCTAGATCGAATCGTTGCAAGAATTAACGAAATGACGAATGTCTTTCCGGTCCCACCAGGAGCATCGATAAAATATAAGCCTCCCGTTTCATCGTCAACAACCTTCATTATTGAATCGTACACTTTCTTTTGCTCGGCATTCAAAAACGCGACATTTGTTCGAACTCTTTGGGCCAGGTCATCCTGATTGTAGTGTTGCTCCCGTTGAAATTCTCGATTGAAAGTATCGTGAACTGAACGATTTTGCGCTGGCATTCCCAATGTCGATAGTAGACTGCCGCACATGAGCATGCACATGTCTTCGATCCGTATCAATGCTTCGTTGTACATATCTACGTTAATGCCAAGAGTGAAATTAGAAGTTGTCCTGCGTTCTCTGTTCAATATATCGTCCACCATTTGGTCCTTGTATTTACTCGTGCAGTGATGTCAGGTCGATCGCTGGATGTTTGTCCTGAAAGCAACAAATTGGTAATTTCGGGCCATTTCGGATTGCATGTGAAGGTGATGAATAAATCCGGGCGTCCGTAATTCCGGACATACGTCATCGCATCTTGAGCATACTCATGCATATGGCGCGGGCTTCCAACATAAGTAGCTGGGAGAATGGTCAAAAAACCGATGTTGGCCGCGTGTCCTTCAGTAGCGATGGCGTCACGCAAGTGGATGTACTCGTCTGAGCGCAACTTCGACTGATTAAAACGAATGAAATTGAGACGTTCCGTTTCTACTTTGACGTACATGTCGACACAGTACTGAAACAAACGGCGGTATCTTAACAGATGATTGTCAACATCAAGTCGAATCATCAATCGATACGCATAAAAATTCATACAGCTACCCTTCTTATTCGTTTCTTCTCCTAAAATTTGAATTCAAACTCAGTTGTAGAATTAAAAAGACGTGATGACTTTTAAACAAACCTGTCGTTGGATTGACCATCTTTATGTTGAAGTGATAACCATCTTCTCCACGACAGAACATCAACGGGTATTGAAGAGCATCATAAGACCGATGAGTCTCATAAACTCGCTGCAATTGGCCATTATCCCGACGCTTAAGAACAATATCGCGTGATTCAACATTCTCGCCAACAATCACCACTGCGACTTCATTGATAGTGGGAGCATTAAATTGTCTTGCATGGCTACAAGTGGGTCTTTTGGCAGCGCTGATAATGATTTTATGTTCGTCATAATGCATTATATCCAATGCGGTTTTAAACAATCTGACCAATTCATTATGCTCATGGAGAAGGTTTTGCAATTGTTGAATAATTTCACGTTTAGTTGCAGTAAAAATTGCACAGCGGTGATTTAGTTCAACTTCCGAATCACCAATGAAATAGATCTGAAGGAATTTATGATCTTTGTTTTGTTGTGGTAACAAAGCGCCCGCTCGGTGGCGAATTTGCCCTTGAATCTGAATGTTGGGATGCAATTTTGAAAAAATTTGATAATAAAGAGACGCCATTACCTTATAACTTGGATTGTAGCCTGATTGTTGAACAACCTCGGCTCCAAAACAGAGAACGGCAAGGGTACACCCAAACAATAAGTGTACCCGAATCATTTGTGCGTTTTTGGCACTTAGAGTGTGATCGGCACTCTTAAATAAGGTGTGTTGCCTTGCACTGACATTTTCGGACATGCTCATACGCACACTCGCAAAACGATTTCGTGCTCTTTTCTGCATGTATACATGAGTTGACGCCGATCAGTATGATAAAGCAAAAGGAGTGAGCGAAATGGAGAGAACAAAAAGCCGTGTTTTGCTGTTTCATTGCGCGTATTTAATTTTAATGTTTTTAAGAAAGTCATTATAAAAATAACAAATGCTTATAATTATTATTTGTTTCTTTCTACCGTTGCTTTTGGTCCATTTGCTTTGAGTGCATTGTGCAGTTCACTTATCTGCGCAACATTTTTGAGTGTCTGGTGAAATAGAATGTATGCATACTGTTTGAGTGAGTGACGAAATGCAAAAACACGAAACACCCAAAGCGATTTGTGCGTTTGGGTGTGTTGTTCTATTCTTGTTGTTTGTGAGTGCGACAAGCACTCCAAACTTATAAGTGTGATTCGGGTGCCAAAAAGTGACACCCTAGACGTTCTCTGCTCCAAAAGACGTCATTTGAAAGCATCCGTTATATTTTTGTGCAAGCTTCAGGAAACTGTTTGATTGGGCTGAGTTTCCATATAGTAGCGAGTACAAAGGCTCTGGTGGATGAGCCAAAACGGGCAATTTAATTTTGCCACCTGCACAGCATAAGCCGGGGGTTTCCAACCGAAACTTCAATGCATTACAATGCTGACATACAACAGATAATGAGCCAATAACAACGCACGTAAGATCCTTGTAGGATGTTTCAGGATTGTATGCGAATGCAGCGCGATTCAAGTTTTCATTTGCGGCTCGTCTTCCTCTATTTTTTTGTCGGGCTTGAGGTGGTCTTTGTGCAGCGCGAAGCTGTGCCATTTGGGCACGTATCGATGCATTTATTTCTGTACGTTCCTCTTGCGTCCGACTATTACGGAAATTCTGATTATTTATTGCATTGCGAGAACGCCGCCCAAGATTTGATCGTCTAACAGCAAGCATTACTTCCAATTGTTTAAGCTCACTTTGGTAATGCTTCGTTAGCTCGATTTTTTTGTTTAAATATTTTTTTACCGAGTTCATTGATACACAATTTCAACGCAGCTATGATCTTTGTAGGGTGTTTCAGAATTTTACATACAACAGTGTGTCCATCTGTTGAGCCGCTAGCGACCTTTCCGGAAGGACTTTCCAAAATTTTCTTATGCTATAACCTTCTTCTGGCAATTACAAAAAACTGAAAAAAAAATTGAGCCAAATCGGCCCAGCCGTTCTCTTGTGATTTGATCCCTAACATTTTTTGTCTCCATTTTTATATATATAGATTAGTTTTTACACGTCTTATACATTTGCATACTCAATTGTAAATTTGTAAACAAAACGTTCAAAACTCCGCTAATAATGTATGTATCCACGGCAGAATTTGTACTTATATTAGTTTTTAGAAGGCTAATACATTTGCATACTCAATTATAAATTTGTAAACAAAAAGTTCACAACTCAGCTAATAATGCCTGAATCCACTTCAGAATTTATATTTATATTAGTTTTTACACGGCTAATACATTTGCATACTCAATTGTAAATTTGTAAACAAAAAGTTCACAACTCCGCTTTTAATGCATGTATCCACGGCAGAATTTGTATATTTTATTAGTTTTTAGAAGGCTAATACATTTGCATACTCAATTGTAAATTTGTAAACAAAAAGTTCACAACTCAGCTAATAATGCCTGAATCCAATTCAGAATTTATATTTATATTAGTTTTTACACGTTTAATACATTTGCATACTCACCTAATAATGTCTGTATCCACTTCAGAATTTGTATTTATAATAGTTTTTACACGGCTAATACATTTGCATACTCAATTGTAAATTTGTAAACAAAAAGTTCACAGCTCAGATAATAATGCATATATCCATTTCAGAATTTATATTTATATTAGTTTTTACACGTCTAATACATTTGCATACTCAGCTAATAATGCCTGAATCCACTTCAGAATTTTTATTTATATTAGTTTTAACACGGCTAATACATTTGCATACTCAATTGTAAAATTGTAAACAAAAAGTTCACAGCTCAGATAATAATGCATATATCCATTTCAGAATTCATATTTATATTAGTTTTTACACGTTTAATACATTTGCATACTCACCTAATAATGTCTGTATCCACTTCAGAATTTGTATTTATAATAGTTTTTACACGGCTAATACATTTGCATACTCAATTGTAAATTTGTAAACAAAAAGTTCACAGCTCAGATAATAATGCATATATCCATTTCAGAATTTATATTTATATTAGTTTTTACACGTCTAATACATTTGCATACTCAGCTAATAATGCCTGAATCCACTTCAGAATTTTTATTTATATTAGTTTTTACACGGCTAATACATTTGCATACTCAATTGTAAATTTGTAAACAAAAAGTTCACAGCTCAGATAATAATGCATATATCCATTTCAGAATTTATATTTATATTCGTTTTTACACGGCTAATACATTTGCAGACTCAATTGTAAATTTGTAAACAAAATGTTCACATCTCAGCTAATAATGCATGTACCCACGGCAGAATTTATATTTAAATTAGTTCTTACAATGCTAATACATTTGCATACTCAATTGTAAATTTGTTAACAAAAAGTTCACAACTCAACTAATAATGCCTGAATCCACTTCAGAATTTATATTTATATTAGTTTTTACACGTCTAATATATTAGCATACTCAATTGTAAATTGTAAACAAAAAGTTCACAGCTCAGCTAATAATGTCTGTATTCACTTCAGAATTTGTATTTATAATAGTTTTTACACGGCTAATACATTTGCATACTCAATTGTAAATTTGTAAACAAAAAGTTCACAACTCCGCTAATAATGTATGTATTGTGAGGAGTCGTTCGACTTCCCACAAATACTGGCGGCCAACTACAACGGCCAACTACAACGGCAACAAAAACAGCTCCCGCAGCCAACAACAACAGCAGAGTCAACGTCGGCCGAACCATAACAACAGCGCCAGCAGCGAATATCAACAGCGCCAGCAGCGAATATCAACAGCGTCAGCAGCGAACAACAACAGCGTCAGCAGCGCCCAAAAACAACAACAACGGCGGTCAGGAGCTGGCAGCGACAACAACAGTAGCCGACGGCAATAACAACTGCCGCCAACGCTCATGGAGAGCCGCAGCAGCTAGCAGCGAAATCAAAACAAACCGGCAAATGCCCACAAATTATTCTCACTTTGTAAAATAAGCTTTGGAAATAATTTTGTATAATACTTTAATCACTTCTCACTTTGTAAACATAAGCTTTGTATATCATCATTTTCTATTGTTTTTGTAAAATAAGCTCTGTATATTTAAGCAGCCAAGTTTCGCACTATAATCATCTTCTAGTTGTACAGAATTTAAGCGTAGTCAAGAATTAGTAGTTACCTTTGGTTCCCCGTTCTCACATCTCTAGATCGCGCACACACACACACACCTACACTGGGAGAGCAGAGAGAGTTATTCACCACGAACAAGTGGCCACGGAGTTAGCGCCGTACGAGAGCAAAGGAGAGCGAGCATACGATCGAGCGCAAAACAACCCCCGAAAATTGGCACGCGCCAACGGGAGAGAGCGAGAGGGAAGCTGATGCACCGAAATGCAAGAGCAATGGAAAATTACCAGCGCGGCCGAAATTTGGCAAAGCCGTGTGGCTGGACTTTACTTTTGCGGAGGCGACGAAAACGTGTAGACGTGCGAGCGGTCGACGAAGTTTCAACGTAACCAAAACGGGAGTTTCTACGCGACGGAGTTTCTGCGGCCAACGATGACAATTTTATAACCCGAGACCAGCCAGGAGGTGGTGCTCGAAGTGACCAGTGATAGTGACGGCAGCCAGCGGAGTGCGGAGAATTTGGGTGGCCAAGGAGGCACCTTTTTGGAAGCGGACGGAGGCGAGGACGTGGCGGAAGCATCAGCCACAGGCAAACGTGTGTGTGTGCGGAAAAACGGAGACGGGTGAGTGCATAGGGAGAACCGCATTCTGGCCAGCGAGTGCATGTGCAGATAGAAATTTCTCGACGGCCAAGATGCGGTTTTCGCTAGAGTAGGCTAGAAATAATGCCCCAAAAACCCTAACCTAAAAATCCTGCAAATTAAATAAAAACAAATGAAAGCTGAAATAAAAAAATCTGAAAAATGCAACTTTATTAAATAAAAAACAAATGAAAACTGAAATTAATAAAAATAAACTCGTACATATTTACATTTCGGTTCTTGCGGGGAATGGCTGAGTTTCGCCTACACTGGGAGAAATTTTACTCCAAACTTTAATAATAAAACTTTAAGTAAAAATTATATTTAAATATATTTTGCTCTCGCGGAGAATCTAACCACTGACCGCCACTTCCGAGAGGCCGTACGCTGCCCACACTGGGAAAATAAATGCAGAGAAATTTAAAATGAGGAAAAATTAAATAAATTCAAGAAAAGCTCTCTTAAGTATAATTTTCGGCTCAAATCGAGTCCAGCTCGCGAGGGAACGACCCACAATCACGCTGGCCATGACTCACGTGAAATATTTTCCCAAAATGCCTAGATTTTAGGCCATAAATTCTGCCCTAGGAAGCGGTGGTCCCCAAAATCGACCCCTCTCTCGGTCTCCTTATAGCGATTGCTATGGGCCCGACCCAAAACGCGCTCCGCCGATTATTTCGCTCTACTGCAAAGACCGGACAAGCCATTTCTCTGGCTTCGTATCCCGGTAACTGACAACTACCGCGCGTCAAAACACTTTGTCCCATATCTTTATAAATTTTTTCTGATAAAGAGGACCTTGGACGTGACTGAGACCTACCCCAGCCGTCGAACTTCCTTACAGAATGGCGCCCGAGCAGGGACATTGGGTTTACAAATTTTAGACTTCGAAAATATGGCCTAAAGACCCATTCGGATACGTCAAGTTCGAAAAATTTTCGGTTCCGCCACTTAGAGAAAATTTTTCTAAGTCGGAACGTATGGAGAGTCGGATGTCGAGGGACACCGAAATTTCTAGGGCAGAAAAACTACGGGAATATAAATATATATCGATAAGAATATATACCGGGCATTCTATATAACCTCAAAATCGAGAAACTTTGAATTTTCGAGAGGCACATGGCAAAAATCGGGAGAACTTAACCAAAAAGTATACCCACTCTAATAAACTCGTGGCACACGCAGCGGAAAATTTTATATCCCAGTCGCGAAAAGATCATAACCTAAAACGAGAGGTTATCCGATCACGTGACTAGAAACACACGTGAGCCAAGAAATAGAACCGAGCAGAGAAAGCAAAGAAGGGGAAAAAAAAGAGAGCGAGAGCGAAAAGCCCTCTAGGTAGCCAAGTCAGGTCGCGAGAATTTCGAAAGCACGAGGCAGGGAAAAGCTAACACAAATTCCCCACAGCGCAGCCATTTTGTTTTCACCCTTCACTCTCATCGTCGTCTCCCTGACACCAGCGGCCATCGAGTACAGCCTGCAGAAACGCATCGGTGGGGGCTTCTCTTTTCAACCGTCGTCGAGCCAACGCGTACAGTCGCAGTTTTCAACAGGAACCAAAAATCATCGTCGTGAAAATGTTACCAAGTCTCGAGCACCGTCGAATAAAAGCTAAAGCATCGCCGAATTAACTTGAAATCATCGTCGTGAACATTTACAAGCTTACATCGCCGTCGAATCAAAATTTAATCGCCGTCGAGGAGAGCTGCAGAATTAAATCGCCGTTTTTACATCGAATTTGGGTTCAATCTAGTTGCACTTCAAACGTCGCTTGACCCTCGCCTGAAATATCTCTCTCGACCTATCGAAATTTTCTTGTCGTTTGCCATTTGACTAATTATTTCACAGCAATATGGGCGCGCGTTGGATTTCGTATCTGCGGAAGCGAGAACTGGAGGCGATTTTGAAGGAGTTTTCCTTGGAAGCAGCCGGAACAGTCGAGGAAATGAGAAGCCGGTTGGCCGCATTTAATAATCGGGACGATCATGTACTGGAGATAGCCGAACGACTGCAGGAATGGGAGGCGGAGATCACAGCCGCCGTAACTGAGAGTAAACAACGTACACCGAGTCCGAATCCACACCCCCCGGGTACAGCGCAGCCTCAGATGCCAACACAGGAAGGCAGAGGTACCGCCACTACAGTTGGAGACATGGAGGCCAACCCGGTCAGACGGGTCCCATTTTTCCCAAGAAATCCGAGATGTCAGCAGCCACGCTCGCAGAGAAACTGAAGAATTGGGGAATTACTTTCGATGGGACCACGGACCCCATTACCTTTATCCAGCACTTCGAGGAACGAGCCACCGCATATGAAGTCGACGTGGAGAAGATGCCGCAGGCCATCCCTGGTCTCTTGACAGACACAGCTGAGCACTGGTTCCGGACGAGCCAGCTACTAGGAAAATCGTGGACGACCTTCAAGAAGGCGTTTCTTGACTTCTTCCTGCCACCTAGGTATTTTCAGAGACTCGACGATGAGATCCGCAACAGATACCAACGACAAGGAGAGCCATTTAAGCAGTACCTGGTAAACATGCGACTCATGATGCACCGAGCAGGATACAACGCGGAACAGGAGTTGGAACGAATCTACGAAAATCTTCAACCGGAATACCAGCTGTTTACAAGGAGACACGAGTTCACGACTTTGGAGCAACTTACCGCCTTAGTGGTAAACTATGAGGACACCCGCGATCGAGCCACAGGAAACCAAGCAAGGATGCTGGCCGAACTGCAGCCACCACCAGGGAGAGATGACTACGAGACCCCAGCGTATGCAGGAGCACCATCAACGAGCTACCAAAATGTCACGCGACCAGTCAGACGACCACCTACGCTCGCCGCAGTTCCACAACTAGGTTCTCGAGTGGGAAACATATCGATGGTGCCGCATTGTAGATTAGCTTGCAGGAATTGTGCCCAGGAAGGACACCGTTCATACACATGTCGCAATCGCAGAGTTCTCTTCTGCTGGGATTGTGGTCGCAGAGGAATACGCACTTACGAGTGCTGCCGTGTTTTACAGGTTCAGGATAGCAGAATCGTCGCGCAGGTACAGATCGAGGGTCAAATATTTAATGCCGTAATAGACACCGGAGCTAGCAGAAGTTTCGTGAGCGAACGAGTTGTTCAACGAGTAGGGACACCACATAACGTACGGTCGGTACGCACCCATGTCAGCCTGGCCGAAGGCTCGCGCAAGGAAATCACGAAGTCACTGGTAGCCAAAGTCCAGTTGGACCAACAATGGGTCACCTTTCCACTGTTAGTTTTACCTTCGATGGTGGAAGACGTGCTGTTGGGCATCGATTTCCTCTGTGGCGTATCTGCCACTATCCAATGTGGCCGCGCTTCACTGCAGCTGAGTCCTTTCTTAGTACCCAGCCCCAGGACCAATTCAGGTCTACCCTTGGTGTTAACAAATGCGTTTTCTCCCGAACCAACAGACAACAGCGAAGCCACGGGACCAGAACCAGCCAGCAACGATACAGATAACAGGATGCCAGATACCCCGACCAGCAGTATTTTAGGGCCACGAGACGAGATCGCCGTGCGGAACAATCCGTTTCGACGGAACCAGGCTACTGTTTCAGCGGAACCAGTAGAGAGAGTGCGATTGCCTTTCCCAGCCAACTCAGAGTATACACCTGACGCTGGAGGAATGTTAGCCGTACTCAAGTAGACCACGGAGCAGGAAGACCGCACCAAGGCGGCACCAGGAAGCACAGAGACCCGTAGCAGAGAAGCATCAGCAGCAGAGAGCCTGTACCGTGACAGGAGCAGAATCCAGGAAATACCCGCACCCAAGCGGAAGCATCAGAGGAACGTCATCGAGGAGCCCGCACCCCGGCGGCATAGCAGCAGGAGCCCCGGGCAAGGAGAAGGAAACGCCAGCACTGGCCGCGGCCATCATATCCGCCGCGTCCACATCACCACGGAGAACGAGATCTCCATTTTTCGCGCCCCCGAAGAATGAGGGGGATGTGAGGAGTCGTTCGACTTCCCACAAATACTGGCGGCCAACTACAACGGCAACCGCGCCAGCCGCCGACAACAAAAACAGCTCCCGCAGCCAACAACAACAGCAGAGTCAACGTCAGCCGAACCATAACAACAGCGCCAGCAGCGAATATCAACAGCGCCAGCAGCGAATATCAACAGCGTCAGCAGCGCCCAAAAACAACAACAACGGCGGTCAGGAGCCGGCAGCGACAACAACAGTAGCCGACGGCAATAACAACTGCCGCCAACGCTCATGGAGAGCCGCAGCAGCTAGCAGCGAAATCAAAACAAACCGGCAAATGCCCACAAATTATTCTCACTTTGTAAAATAAGCTTTGGAAATAATTTTGTATAATACTTTAATCACTTCTCACTTTGTAAACATAAGCTTTGTACATCATCATTTTCTATTGTTTTTGTAAAATAAGCTCTGTATATTTAAGCAGCCAAGTTTCGCACTATAATCATCTTCTAGTTGTACAGAATTTAAGCGTAGTCAAGAATTAGTAGTTATCTTTGGTTCCCCGTTCTCACATCTCTAGATCGCGCAGAACCGCATTCTGGCCAGCGAGTGCATGTGCAGATAGAAATTTCTCGACGGCCAAGATGCGGTTTTCGCTAGAGTAGGCTAGAAATAATGCCTCAAAAACCCTAACCTAAAAATCCCTGCAAATTAAATAAAAACAAATGAAAGCTGAAATAAAAAAATCTGAAAAATGCAACTTTATTAAATAAAAAACAAATGGAAACTGAAATTAATAAAAATAAACTCGTACATATTTACATTTCGGTTCTTGCGGGGAATGGCTGAGTTTCGCCTACACTGGGAGAAATTTTACTCCAAACTTTAATAATAAAAATTTAAGTAAAAATTCTATTTAAATATATTTTGCTCTCGCGGAGAATCTAACCACTGACCGCCACTGCCGTACGTGTGATCGGCACTCTTAAATAAGGTGTGTTGCCTTGCACTGACATTTTCGGACATGCTCATACGCACACTCGCAAAACGATTTCGTGCTCTTTTCTGCATGTATACATGAGTTGACGCCGAGCAGTATGCTAAAGCAAAAGGAGTGAGCGAAATGGAGAGAACAAAAAGCCGTGTTTTGCTGTTTCATTGCGCGTATTTAATTTTAATGTTTTTAAGAAAGTCATTATAAAAATAACAAATGCTTATAATTATTATTTCTTTCTTTCTACCGTTGCTTTTGGTCCATTTGCTTTGAGTGCATTGTGCAGTTCACTTATCTGCGCAACATTTTTGAGTGTCTGGTGAAATAGAATGTATGCATACTGTTTGAGTGAGTGACGAAATGCAAAAACACGAAACACCCAAAGCGATTTGTGCGTTTGGGTGTGTTGTTCTATTCTTGTTGTTTGTGAGTGCGACAAGCAAACTTATAAGTGTGATTCGGGTGCCAAAAAGTGACACCCTTGACGTTCTCTGCTCCAAAAGACGTCATTTGAAAGCATCCGTTATATTTTTGTGCAAGCTTCAGGAAACTGTTTGATTGGGCTGAGTTTCCATATAGTAGCGAGTACAAAGGTTCTGGTGGATGAGCCAAAACGGGCAATTTAATTTTGCCACCTGCACAGCATAAGCCGGGGGTTTCCAACCGAAACTTCAATGCATTACAATGCTGACATACAACAGATAATGAACCAATAACAACGCACGTAAGATCCTTGTAGGATGTTTCAGGATTGTATGCGAATGCAGCGCGATTCAAGTTTTCATTTGCGGCTCGTCTTCCTCTATTATTTAGTCGGGCTTGAGGTGGTCTTTGTGCAGCGCGAAGCTGTGCCATTTGGGCACGTATCGATGCATTTATTTCTGTACGTTCCTCTTGCGTCCGACTATTAAGGAAATTCTGATTATTTATTGCATTGCGAGAACGCCGCCCAAGATTTAATCGTCTAACAGTAGGCATTACTTCCAATTGTTTAAGCTCACTTTGGTAATGCTTCGTTAGCTCGATTTTTTTGTTTAAATATTTTTTTACCGAGTTCATTGATACACAATTTCAACGCAGCTATGATCTTTGTAGGGTGTTTCAGAATTTTACATACAACAGTGTGTCCATCTGTTGAGCCGCTAGCGACCTTTCCGGAAGGACTTTCCAAAATTTTCTTATGCTATAACCTTTTTCTGGCAATTACAAAAAACTGAAAAAAAAATTGAGCCAAATCGGCCCAGCCGTTCTCTTGTGATTTGATCCCTAACATTTTTGTCTCCATTTTTATATATATAGATTAGTTTTTACACGTCTTATACATTTGCATACTCAATTGTAAATTTGTAAACAAAAAGTTCAAAACTCCGCTAATAATGTATGTATCCACGGCAGAATTTGTACTTATATTAGTTTTTAGAAGGCTAATACATTTGCATACTCAATTATAAATTTGTAAACAAAAAGTTCACAACTCAGCTAATAATGCCTGAATCCACTTCAGAATTTATATTTATATTAGTTTTTACACGGCTAATACATTTGTATACTCAATTGTAAATTTGTAAACAAAAAGTTCACAGCTCCGCTTATAATGCATGTATCCACGGCAGAATTTGTATATTTTATTAGTTTTTAGAAGGCTAATACATTTGCATTCTCAATTGTAAATTTGTAAACAAAAAGTTCACAACTCAGCTAATAATGCCTGAATCCAATTCAGAATTTATATTTATATTAGTTTTTACACGTTTAATACATTTGCATACTCACCTAATAATGTCTGTATCCACTTCAGAATTTGTATTTATAATAGTTTTTACACGGCTAATACATTTGCATACTCAATTGTAAATTTGTAAACAAAAAGTTCACAGCTCAGATAATAATGCATATATCCATTTCAGAATTTATATTTATATTAGTTTTTACACGTCTAATACATTTGCATACTCAGCTAATAATGCCTAAATCCACTTCAGAATTTGTATTTATAATAGTTTTTACACGGCTAATACATTTGCATACTCAATTGTAAATTTGTAAACAAAAAGTTCACAGCTCAGATAATAATGCATATATCCATTTCAGAATTTATATTTATATTAGTTTTTACACGTCTAATACATTTGCATACTCAGCTAATAATGCCTGAATCCACTTCAGAATTTTTATTTATATTAGTTTTTACACGGCTAATACATTTGCATACTCAATTGTAAATTTGTAAACAAAAAGTTCACAGCTCAGATAATAATGCATATATCCATTTCAGAATTTATATTTATATTAGTTTTTACACGGCTAATACATTTGCATACTCAATTGTAAATTTGTAAACAAAAAGGTTACAACTCCGCTAATAATGTATGTATCTACGGCAGAATTTGTACTTATGTATATTAGTTTTTAGAAGGCTAATACATTTGCATACTTAATTGTAAATTTGTAAACAAAAAGTTCACAACTCAGCTAATAATGCCTGAATCCACTTCAGAATTTATATTTATGTAGGAATTTAATATTCAATACAATGATTTTATTTGTGGGATTTGGTTTAAACATAAGTGCTTAGATTAATTTTACAATGTTCTTTTCTTTTAGTTTGCACGAGCTCTTATTTCACGACCTCCTCTTTTCTCTCTCGACGATCTAGTGATGACAAAACATGGCATCTTCCATTTTCTTAATTCTGCTTATTCTAACTATCGAGAATTACTTCAATATCGTCCTGACCTCGCGTTGCCAGATAGCTTAAACCGCTTCGAGTGTGCCGCGAAGGAAACCCGCCTATTTCAAATCCTACATTCGGCCCTCCTGACTGTTCATTCGCCTCGAATGGACCTGACCATGGCTTCATAAATTCAGAAACTGTTGATGTTTTAAACGGACCCTCTGTATCTCCAATGCGTTCTACCTCATATCTTCCATGCTCCTTTACAGCAACTATCTTGTATGGCCCTAAGAATTTTCCTTTAAGCTTTAATCCGACTCCGTACTGGGTTCTCTTTATCGCCACTAGGTCATTGATTTTGTAAACTCGTTCTTGTTTTCTTTTTGAATCAAACGATTTCTTGTTTTCCTCCTGTACCGCCTTTATGTTGTCTCTTGCTGTTTGACGATACTTCTCCCTTTCTTCATCCAGCTCTTTCACCACAAGCTCCTGCATTAAATCTCTCAGTTCGTTGAAATCAGTCAGCCGCATATCTACTCCTGTTAAAAGCTTAAACGGCGTGATCTTCGTGCTTCTCGGCTCAGTACTATTGATAATCTGCTGAACTCTTCCGACGTATTTATACCATGCAAACGGGCTTTCATAGCTCAGCTTTGCCAGCATTGGTACAACGATCTTGTGGATCCTTTCGACTTGGCCATTCCCGCGCGGTACGCCTGTTGCTATAAGCAGATGCTGAATGTTCTTCGACTCGCAATACTCCTTGAACGCTAAAGAGGTAAAAGCTGTGCCTCTGTCGCTTACTATGCGAAACGGGTTACCAAAGTGTGCAGCTTGTTTTTCCAGGCAAGTTAAAACTTCTTCGACACCAGTGCTACGAGTTGGGTAGACCCACACATACTTTGAAAAGCCATCAACTATGACAAGGATATGATTGTAGCGTTTGGTCGTCATCTCCATTGGTCCGACGTGATCGATGTGGTATGTGACAAATGGTAGCTCACCTTTGTCAATGGGAGTTAAAAACCCTTCCCTTTTTCCTGCTTTGGCATTTACGATTATGCATCTGATGCAATTTTCGACTATTCGCTCTGCCTTCTCTTTTAACTTGGGAATGAAGTAAGACTTTTCGATGAGATCCTGTGTCTTTTTAGTTGAGAAATGTCCTTGATTATGCGCGTTTTGGATTATTTCATTTTCCATGGCCGAAGGTACAACAAGTAGTTCGCGATTTGGGTCTTTGAAAAGAACGTCGTTTTGAATGTAGAAATCCTGGTAAGCATCCTTTTCCACAAGGCTCCTAACTGCTTGAGTCCACTCATCCTTAACTTGAGCTTCCTTTAAACGATGTGTTGCAGAGTCCGATAAGAAATAACACGAAGCTCGGCTCAGAGCATCAGCATGTTTCATTTGCGTCCCTGAACGATGCTCAATCTTGTAGTTGAAATCCTGCAAATACAACGCCCACCGTGCGACGCGAAGAGGAACTTCCTTCTTGTTCATTGTCATCTTGAATGCGTTACAGTCCGTAACAATTGTGAACTTTATGCCCAAAACATAAACACGCCACTTGACTAGTGCTCCAATAATAGCCAACACCTCCAGCTCGTACGAATCGTATTTTTCTTCAAATGGTGAAGTTTTGCGGCTCATGTATTGAACTGGGTGGAAGGAACTGTCTTCTGGATCTTTCTGCAATAAAACAGCGCCAAAGCCGTGCTTAGAAGCATCTGTGTGAATTTCTGTTTGTAAATTTGGATTGTACAGCTTCAGGACTGGTTCACTGATGAGAGCAGTCTTCAGCTTTTCAAACGCCAATCGTTGTTTCTCCCCGAATTCATACTTAAAATCACCTCTCAGCAAATCCGACAAGGGCCTGGCAATGGAAGCGTATCCGTTAATGAATTTTCGAAAATAGGACGTCAGTCCTAGGAATCTCTGAATACCTTTCTTGTCTCGCGGTTCGGGAAATTCTTTCACAGCTTGTATTTTCTCAGGACCTGGAGTGATAGTTCCACTCTGAATGATGTAGCCTAAAAACTGTACTCTGTTGCTCAGTATTTGACATTTACTCCAGTTGATACGCAAACCGTTTCTAGAAGCGACCTCTAACACATCTTTCAACTTAGCAAGTCCTTCTTTAATATCCTGGCTGGGAATAATTACGTCGTCCATGTAAACAACGACAACATTGGTAGCAATGAGCTCTCTTAGAACTGCCATGATAAATCTGGTGAAAACCGCAGGCGAATTCGATATGCCAAATGGAACATAAAGGAATTCGAACTGTCCTGACTGAGTTACAAATGAGGTATACTTTCGAGAACCTGGTTCAATGGGAACGTGGAAGAAACCGTTGGTTAGATCCAAAGTGGTGAATATTTTGGATCCTTGCAGCTTGTCCAGAACGGTCTCCATATGAGCCATAGGGAAATTGTCTCGTATAATCTTTTCGTTTAGCTTCCGATAGTCACAACATAGACGCTTCTTTCCGTTTTTCTTGGATACCAAAACTACTGGCGACGCATATTCTGAGGTACTCGGTTGGATTATCTTCTCTGAAAGCCACTCCTTAACTTGATCGTCCACTGTTTTCTGGTCACAGACAGGTAAGCGCCGTGGATGCTGATAAACAGGTATTTCGTCCTTCAGAATGATTTTCATTTGTACAGGTGCGTCTACATTGCGTTCGGCTACGTACTCCTCGATCAAATTCTTGACCTCGACCACCTGAGATTGATCTAAATGCGACAAATCAACTTGACCTGAAACTGCCACCTGTTCTGCACACATGCCCCTAAACTCTTGTAAAAACTCGGTATCTATGTTGCTCTGCTCTTCATCGATACTTCTGGATGCGTTTCGACGCAAAAACTCGGTGCCTTCCTTAGTAACTTTCATGTCCACAATATCAAGAATAGTTCTGCCTAAAATAGCATCAAAACCCATGTCTTCTTCCGGAACTACGTGGAACTCTACTTCCATTTCGATATTGTCTATTTCAACTGGTAGGATTATACTTCCAAACGTCAATACCTGACTCTCGCCTATTCCAGTCAAGCATTTCTCTCTTCCAGTGAGAAGTTTGCTGCCTATCTTGAGGAAAATGTTCCTGCGCATCAAGCAAAGATCTGCACCTGTGTCGACGAGTCCTTTAAATTGAACAACGGGATGCTTTACAACTTTTAGTTCAAGGCCGGAAGCTGTAAACTCGCTTTTTGGTTTCGTGGCTGCGCTCTCCAAGTGAATAGCATTAGTGTTACTCTCTTGCTTTACCTCGAGTTCGGCCTTGCACTGTGCAGCACGATGACCTGGCTGTCCGCAACGATAGCAATTGAAATTGTCCTTCTTCTTGCAATCCTTTTTTAAGTGGGACGGATCTCCGCACTTAAAGCATTTTCGCACAAATTCAGGTTTCGAAACAAAACCTTTCGATCCTTCCGTCTCAGCTGTACGCTGCTCATTCTTGAATGATCCCTTGAAAGTGCCACGGACTTTCTTGTAGACTTCGATCTGCTCCTTCAGATCCCTTATAGTTTTGGCCTGGTATAACATGATCTTGTTTGCCTTCGCATCTGGCACTCCCTTCACGAAGTATTCGATTAAACTCTCTTCGTCTAAATTGACTGGCTTAGCAATTTCCATCAACGCATACAAATATTCCTGAAGAGTTTCTCCTTTTGCTTGCACCCGCTGACCTAGCTTGCGATGCACCTCAGCCGACGATATTTTAACTGCAAATTCCCTGCGCAAAGCTGTTTTGAGAGAATCCCAATTGCGAATATTAACCTGACTGCGAATGAACGATTTAGCAGCTCCACTGAGCAACTGTTTAGAGTAAATAAATAGTTGAAGCTGATTCCACTCAACGGTTAAAGCACATTCTTCTAACTCTTGAATCCAATGGTCAACATCTGGGCTACCTGTTCCTGCAAAAGTTGTTACACTGCCTTCTACATCTTTAAGAGTGAACATAGAACGGCTTTTCGGCATTTCCGGCATTGTACGATCGAGAGCGGTAGCTACAGATTCGATTTCTGAATCGCTGTTTTCATCCTCATCACGAATATTAAAGTGAGCAAGGAGCCTATCCTGTAAATCGCGCTTTCTACCGGTTGTGACTAAATTCAACTCTCCTAGCTTCGCGCGCAAATCTTCACATCTCATAACCATTATTTCTTCGAGCTGCATTTTGAAATTTTTACAATAATTGATATTAGCTTAACAATAACAATATGTTTTTTCAAGATTTTAAGAATTTCTTACGTTTCAGTTGTTCTTACGTTCAGTTTTGTTCAGATTTTATACATACAGTCTGCTTAACACTGCTTCTCAGCCACTTCCAATTAGATCTTCTTGGCCTTAACGTTTTGCACCTCTTCCGGTGCACTGCTTTCGAGACTGCTTGACCGCCTGTCTCGCCTTCCACCAGTTACTTGCCAACTGCTTGACCGCCAAAATCTGCTTGCTCCAGTTAGCGTCACTTTTTGTGCTTGTCGCTGCTTGTCCGCCTGTGCTCTTCCGCGATGATCTGCCTGCTCCAGATTCACCTCCGTTGTCTCTGCTTGTCCGCCTGTGCTCTTCCACGATGATCTGCCTCTGCTGTCACCTCGCCTCTGCCTTTCCAGTCCCTGCCTCACGCTCCTGACTTGCTCCGCTCGCCTCTGCCTTACGCTGCTCCCAACGCCTTCCACAGATCAGCCTTTGCAAACTTCAGTTTTCCGTGACCGGCCCGATCTCAGACTGCCGCTCTGACGATAATTGACGCACTGCCTCTGGACTTCAGCCGCTACTTCCACATGCGTCTCCTTTGCGTGTCTTCTAGCTCGTCTCAAAAGCGCTCACACATTCACAATGTTGCTCTCCAGCGTTGCCTCGTTTCACAAACTGCCTCGTTTCAGTTGCAATTTCACCACACTTCGCAATTTTTGTTCATCTGTAGTTGTGTGTGAAAACGCACTTCAGCACTCTCCAATTGTCTGGCACTTGATGTTTGGGTTAAATCCCGGTTGAGCCCCCAAATTGTAGGAATTTAATATTCAATACAATGATTTTATTTGTGGGATTTGGTTTAAACATAAGTGCTTAGATTAATTTTACAATGTTCTTTTCTTTTAGTTTGCACGAGCTCTTATTTCACGACCTCCTCTTTTCTCTCTCGACGATCTAGTGATGACAAAACATGGCATCTTCCATTTTCTTAATTCTGCTTATTCTAACTATCGAGAATTACTTCAATATCGTCCTGACCTCGCGTTGCCAGATAGCTTAAACCGCTTCGAGTGTGCCGCGAAGGAAACCCGCCTATTTCAAATCCTACATTTATATTAGTTTTTACACGTCTAATACATTTGCATACTCAGCTAATAATGCCTGAATCCACTTCAGAATTTTTATTTATATTAGTTTTTACACGGCTAATACATTTGCATACTCAATTGTAAATTTGTAAACAAAATGTTCACATCTCAGCTAATAATGCATGTACCCACGGCAGAATTTATATTTAAATTAGTTCTTACAATGCTAATACATTTGCATACTCAATTGTAAATTTGTTAACAAAAAGTTCACAACTCAACTAATAATGCCTGAATCCACTTCAGAATTTATATTTATATTAGTTTTTACACGTCTAATATATTAGCATACTCAATTGTAAATTGTAAACAAAAAGTTCACAGCTCAGCTAATAATGTCTGTATTCACTTAAGAATTTGTATTTATAATAGTTTTTACACGGCTAATACATTTGCATACTCAATTGTAAATTTGTAAACAAAAAGTTCACAACTCCGTTAATAATGTATGTATTGTGAGGAGTCGTTCGACTTCCCACAAATACTGGCGGCCAACTACAACGGCAACCGCGCCAGCCGCCGACAACAAAAACAGCTCCCGCAGCCAACAACAACAGCAGAGTCAATGTCAGCCGAACCATAACAACAGCGCCAGCAGCGAATATCAACAGCGCCAGCAGCGAATATCAACAGCGTCAGCAGCGAACAACAACAGCGTCAGCAGCGCCCAAAAACAACAACAACGGCGGTCAGGAGCCGGCAGCGACAACAACAGTAGCCGACGGCAATAACAACTGCCGCCAACGCTCATGGAGAGCCGCAGCAGCTAGCAGCGAAATCAAAACAAACCGGCAAATGCCCACAAATTATTCTCACTTTGTAAAATAAGCTTTGGAAATAATTTTGTATAATACTTTAATCACTTCTCACTTTGTAAACATAAGCTTTGTATATCATCATTTTCTATTGTTTTTGTAAAATAAGCTCTGTATATTTAAGCAGCCAAGTTTCGCACTATAATCATCTTCTAGTTGTACAGAATTTAAGCGTAGTCAAGAATTAGTAGTTATCTTTGGTTCCCCGTTCTCACATCTCTAGATCGCGCGCACACACACACACACACACACCTACACTGGGAGAGCAGAGAGAGTTATTCACCACGAACAAGTGGCCACGGAGTTAGCGCCGTACGAGAGCAAAGGAGAGCGAGCATACGATCGAGCGCAAAACAACCCCCGAAAATTGGCACGCGCCAACGGGAGAGAGCGAGAGGGAAGCTGATGCACCGAAATGCAAAAGCAATGGAAAATTACCAGCGCGGCCGAAATTTGGCAAAGCCGCGTGGCTGGACTTTACTTTTGCGGAGGCGACGAAAACGAGTAGACGTGCGAGCGGTCGACGAAGTTTCAACGTAACCAAAACGGGAGTTTCTACGCGACGGAGTTTCTGCGGCCAACGATGACAATTTTATAACCCGAGACCAGCCAGGAGGTGGTGCTCGAAGTGACCAGTGATAGTGACGGCAGCCAGTGGAGTGCGGAGAATTTGGGTGGCCAAGGAGGCACCTTTTTGGAAGCGGACGGAGGCGAGGACGTGGCGGAAGCATCAGCCACAGGCAAACGTGTGTGTGTGCGGAAAAACGGAGACGGGTGAGTGCATAGGGAGAACCGCATTCTGGCCAGCGAGTGCATGTGCAGATAGAAATTTCTCGACGGCCAAGATGCGGTTTTCGCTAGAGTAGGCTAGAAATAATGCCCCAAAAACCCTAACCTAAAAATCCTGCAAATTAAATAAAAACAAATGAAAGCTGAAATAAAAAAATCTGAAAAATGCAACTTTATTAAATAAAAAACAAATGAAAACTGAAATTAATAAAAATAAACTCGTACATATTTACATTTCGGTTCTTGCGGGGAATGGCTGAGTTTCGCCTACACTGGGAGAAATTTTACTCCAAACTTTAATAATAAAACTTTAAGTAAAAATTCTATTTAAATATATTTTGCTCTCGCGGAGAATCTAACCACTGACCGCCACTTCCGAGAGGCCGTACGCTGCCCACACTGGGAAAATAAATGCAGAGAAATTTAAAATGAGGAAAAATTAAATAAATTCAAGAAAAGCTCTCTTAAGTATAATTTTCGGCTCAAATCGAGTCCAGCTCGCGAGGGAACGACCCACAATCACGCTGGCCATGACTCACGTGAAATATTTTCCCAAAATGCCTAGATTTTAGGCCATAAATTCTGCCCTAGGAAGCGGTGGTCCCCAAAATCGACCCCTCTCTCGGTCTCCTTATAGCGATTGCTATGGGCCCGACCCAAAACGCGCTCCGCCGATTATTTCGCTCTACTGCAAAGACCGGACAAGCCATTTCTCTGGCTTCGTATCCCGGTAACTGACAACTACCATCTCACGTCAGTTTACCGCGCGTCAAAACACTTTGTCCCATATCTTTATAAATTTTTTCTGATAAAGAGGACCTTGGACGTGACTGAGACCTACCCCAGCCGTCGAACTTCCTTACAGAATGGCGCCCGAGCAGGGACATTGGGTTTACAAATTTTAGACGTCGAAAATATGGCCTAAAGACCCATTCGGATACGTCAAGTTCGAAAAATTTTCGGTTCCGCCACTTAGAGAAAATTTTTCTAAGTCGGAACGTATGGAGAGTCGGATGTCGAGGGACACCGAAATTTCTAGGGCAGAAAAACTATGGGAATATAAATATATATCGATAAGAATATATACCGGGCATTCTATATAACCTCAAAATCGAGAAACTTTGAATTTTCGAGAGGCACATGGCAAAAATCGGGAGAACTTAACCAAAAAGTATACCCACTCTAATAAACTCGTGGCACACGCAGCGGAAAATTTTATATCCCAGTCGCGAAAAGATCATAACCTAAAACGAGAGGTTATCCGATCACGTGACCAGAAACACACGTGAGCCAAGAAATGGAACCGAGCAGAGAAAGCAAAGAAGGGGAAAAAAAAAGAGAGCGAGAGCGAAAAGCCCTCTAGGTAGCCAAGTCAGGTCGCGAGAATTTCGAAAGCAAGAGGCAGGGAAAGCTAACACAAATTCCCCACAGCGCAGCCATTTTGTTTTCACCCTTCACTCTCATCGTCGTCTCCCTCACACCAGCGGCCATCGAGTACAGCCTGCAGAAACGCATCGGTGGGGGCTTCTCTTTTCAACCGTCGTCGAGCCAACGCGTACAGTCGCAGTTTTCAACAGGAACCAAAAATCATCGTCGTGAAAATGTTACCAAGTCTCGAGCACCGTCGAATAAAAGCTAAAGCATCGCCGAATTAACTTGAAACAAGCGTGAACATTTACAAGCTTACATCGCCGTCGAATCAAAATTTAATCGCCGTCGAGGAGAGCTGCAGAATTAAATCGCCGTTTTTACATCGAATTTGGGTTCAATCTAGTTGCACTTCAAACGTCGCTTGAACCTCGCCTGAAATATCTCTCTCGACCTTTCGAAATTTTCTTGTCGTTTGCCATTTGACTACTTATTTCACAGCAATATGGGCGCGCGTTGGATTTCGTATCTGCGGAAGCGAGAACTGGAGGCGATTCCTTGGAAGCAGCCGGAACAGTCGAGGAAATGAGAAGCCGGTTGGCCGCATTTAATAATCGGAACGATCATGTACTGGAGATAGCCGAACGACTGCAGGAATGCGAGGCGGAGATCACAGCCGCCGTAACTGAGAGTAAACAACGTACACCGAGTCCGAATCCACACCCCCCGGGTACAGCGCAGCTTCAGATGCCAACACAGGAAGGCAGAGGTACCGCCACTACAGTCGGAGACATGGAGGCCAACCCGGTCAGACGGGTCCCATTTTTCCCAAGAAATCCGAGATGTCAGCAGCCACGCTCGCAGAGAAACTGAAGAATTGGGGAATTACTTTCGATGGGACCACGGACCCCATTACCTTTATCCAGCACTTCGAGGAACGAGCCACCGCATATGAAGTCGACGTGGAGAAGATGCCGCAGGCCATCCCTGGTCTCTTGACAGACACAGCTGAGCACTGGTTCCGGACGAGCCAGCTACTAGGAAAATCGTGGACGACCTTCAAGAAGGCGTTTCTTGACTTCTTCCTGCCACCTAGGTATTTTCAGAGACTCGACGATGAGATCCGCAACAGATACCAACGACAAGGAGAGCCATTTAAGCAGTACCTGGTAAACATTCGACTCATGATGCACCGAGCAGGATACAACGCGGAACAGGAGTTGGAACGAATCTACGAAAATCTTCAACCGGAATACCAGCTGTTTACAAGGAGACACGAGTTCACGACTTTGGAGCAACTTACCGCCTTAGTGGTAAACTATGAGGACACCCGCGATCGAGCCACAGGAAACCAAGCAAGGATGCTGGCCGAACTGCAGCCACCACCAGGGAGAGATG
>NW_027222608.1:0-28000 GCF_030179895.1 Drosophila kikkawai
AGAGGCCCTTAGGTCTTCTAAGATCGAGAAGTTGTTAGAGGCCCTTAGGTCTTCTAAGATCGAGAAGTTGTTAGAGGCCCTTAGGTCTTCTAAGATCGAGAAGTTGTTAGAGGCCCTTAGGTCTTCTAAGATCGAGAAGTTGTTAGAGGCCCTTAGGTCTTCTAAGATCGAGAAGTTGTTAGAGGCCCTTAGGTCTTCTAAGATCGAGAAGTTGTTAGAGGCCCTTAGGTCTTCTAAGATCGAGAAGTTGTTAGAGGCCCTTAGGTCTTCTAAGATCGAGAAGTTGTTAGAGGCCCTTAGGTCTTCTAAGATCGAGAAGTTGTTAGAGGCCCTTAGGTCTTCTAAGATATATAGAGACTTATAGGGAGGCCCTTAGGTCTTCCAATATCGAGACGTACAGAGAGGCCCTAAGGTCTTCCACAAGTTATAGACGTAAGATATGGTCGGGGTCCGACTATTAGTTACCACTTTACCAATATACCTTACTCGTCCTGTGCTCCTTGGGCGGCTCCTTCCTGTTGACTTGCTCCTGTAGAGGACTTGGCCGATCGCCGGCCGAAAACTGAATGCCATTCCACGGCTGGCGCTCGCCTTATATAGCGCTCTGGAGCGCTCGAGTGTGGCTGTCGCTCCCGAAGGAATTTGCCATAATAGTGTGGCCAGACCCTTAGCGGGCCAGTGTGACCTCTCTCTGTTCGTGGCGCGCGCGCGCATTTAAATTAAACTGGCGCTCGTTTTATTTGGTTTGTTTGTTCTTTGTTTTTATTTACTCCAAGTATTGTCTCTTATTTCCTATGTATGTATGTAATAATGTGTGTCTTCAAGTTTTGTCTCTTACTGCTATATATATATGTATTTGTTGTGTCTTCATGTTTTGTGTCTTCTTCTTAGTATCTAATATTTGTGTCTTCTTCTTATTCTCTAATATAATATTTATTTATTTGTGCGTTATTCGTCACACGCGTACAGTCGCAGTTTTCAACAGGAACCAAAAATCATCGTCGTGAAAATGTTACCAAGTCTCGAGCACCGTCGAATAAAAGCTAAAGCATCGCCGAATTAACTTGAAACAAGCGTGAACATTTACAAGCTTACATCGCCGTCGAATCAAAATTTAATCGCCGTTGAGGAGAGCTGCAGAATTAAATCGCCGTTTTTACATCGAATTTGGGTTCAATCTAGTTGCACTTCAAACGTCGCTTGAACCTCGCCTGAAATATCTCTCTCGACCTATCGAAATTTTCTTGTCGTTTGCCATTTGACTAATTATTTCACAGCAATATGGGCGCGCGTTGGATTTCGTATCTGCGGAAGCGAGAACTGGAGGCGATTTTGAAGGAGTTTTCCTTGGAAGCAGCCGGAACAGTCGAGGAAATGAGAAGCCGGTTGGCCGCATTTAATAATCGGGACGATCATGTACTGGAGATAGCCGAACGACTGCAGGAATGCGAGGCGGAGATCACAGCCGCCGTAACTGAGAGTAAACAACGTACACCGAGTCCGAATCCACACCCCCCGGGTACAGCGCAGCTTCAGATGCCAACACAGGAAGGCAGAGGTACCGCCACTACAGTCGGAGACATGGAGGCCAACCCGGTCAGACGGGTCCCATTTTTCCCAAGAAATCCGAGATGTCAGCAGCCACGCTCGCAGAGAAACTGAAGAATTGGGGAATTACTTTCGATGGGACCACGGACCCCATTACCTTTATCCAGCACTTCGAGGAACGAGCCACCGCATATGAAGTCGACGTGGAGAAGATGCCGCAGGCCATCCCTGGTCTCTTGACAGACACAGCTGAGCACTGGTTCCGGACGAGCCAGCTACTAGGAAAATCGTGGACGACCTTCAAGAAGGCGTTTCTTGACTTCTTCCTGCCACCTAGGTATTTTCAGAGACTCGACGATGAGATCCGCAACATATACCAACGACAAGGAGAGCCATTTAAGCAGTACCTGGTAAACATTCGACTCATGATGCACCGAGCAGGATACAACGCGGAACAGGAGTTGGAACGAATCTACGAAAATCTTCAACCGGAATACCAGCTGTTTACAAGGAGACACGAGTTCACGACTTTGGAGCAACTTACCGCCTTAGTGGTAAACTATGAGGACACCCGCGATCGAGCCACAGGAAACCAAGTAAGGATGCTGGCCGAACTGCAGCCACCACCAGGGAGAGATCGCGCCAGCCGCCGACAACAAAAACAGCTCCGGCAGCCAACAACAACAGCAGAGTTAACGTCAGCCGAACCATAACAACAGCGCCAGCAGCGAATATCAACAGCGCCAGCAGCGAATATCAACAGCGTCAGCAGCGCCCAAAAACAACAACAACGGCGGTCAGGAGCCGGCAGCGACAACAACAGTAGCCGACGGCAATAACAACTGCCGCCAACGCTCATGGAGAGCGGCAGCAGCTAGCAGTGAAATCAAAACAAACCGGCAAATGCCCACAAATTATTCTCACTTTGTAAACATAAGCTTTGTATATCATCATATTCTATTGTTTTTGTAAAATAAGCTCTGTATATTTAAGCAGCCAAGTTTCGCACTATAATCATCTTCTAGTTGTACAGAATTTAAGCGTAGTCAAGAATTAGTAGTTATCTTTGGTTCCCCGTTCTCACATCTCTAGATCGCGCAGAACCGCATTCTGGCCAGCGAGTGCATGTGCAGATAGAAATTTCTCGACGGCCAAGATGCGGTTTTCGCTAGAGTAGGCTAGAAATAATGCCTCAAAAACCCTAACCTAAAAATCCCTGCAAATTAAATAAAAACAAATGTGTTTAGGAGTGGGGTGGCTGGTAAATCCTCCGCAAAAGGATCAATAAAAGTTTATCCCACGAAGCAGAAAAACGCAGAAAAAAGGTCCAGAAATTCGGGGGTCGAAAAATGACATCGGCGGAGTGCCCGTAGCATACATATATTTTCGCATTCAATTTGGAACTAAACTTAGCTTAGCCTAAGGGCCCGCTGCCGGCCGAGAAGCCCAGCTTAACAGCGCGAGAGCGGGAGAGCGGGAGAACCGTGAATTGGAGCGGCTCGTCTAGAAGCGAGCGACGATCGGGAGCACGGGAGCGTGCGATCGGGAATACCGAGGAGCGGAGAGCGGGCGAGCGTTGCCAAGCTGGGAACGCTTGAGCTTTTGGACGCTCGGTGGGCAGAGGGGGAGCAGAGGGGCCTCCTGGCGTAAACATTCTCCCCCCCCTTGCAATCACTCGGGTTGCAATAAACCCGTACAGGACGATGGTATGGAGGGGCGTCAGAGCGCTGCGTAGATGCTTGATGCTGGAGCGACGAGTAGCCATGAAGGACGGATGAGTGCCAAGGAGAGGCGGATGATTGCCATGGAGAGGCGGGAGCTTGTCGTAAGCGGATGAACGTTGGCAGACTCGGCTACGGTAGGACTAAGTACCTCGGGTACGTCTGCTTTCCAGCGCGATCGGGGTGTGTGGAAATGTATCCCTCGTATGTGATCTGGATGAAAGAGGATGACATGGAGATGAGTAATGGTCAAACACGAAGAAATGAAGTAGAACTAGAAGTTATGGGGTGACCGATGCTGCGAGCGGAGTGGATGCTCTGGACGGTCATGCGGATGCAGGAGAGTGTGGTGGTGCTGATTGCACGTCTTGCATCGGTCACCGCTGCGGCAGGTTCCCTCGGAATGTTCGTGGGCCAAACAGTTAGAACAATAGCGGTGGTCGAGAACCGCACGGAGCCTCTCCTCAGCGCAGAGTTTGAGGAACTGTTGGCATTTCCGGAGCGGATGGTTCCCTTGGCAGACTCGGCATTGGTAGGAAAAAATACCTCGTGAACGTCTGCTCTTGCTGTCGTCGTACGGAACCCAGTACTTGGAGGAATCGGCAGACGTGGTCACTCGTGTGGAGAACGAGGAAATTCTTTGGGTGGGTGCAGGTCGAGGACTAGATGGAGCGGAGGGTCTTGAAACATTAGTAGTAGGATTGTCGCGGTGCAGCAGAGTGTGATGCCGGCTGTGGCACGTAAAGCTGGAATGGGCACTAGTACAGTCCCGTTGCTGGTGCCCGCGCGAAAAACAATTCAAGCAGAGTTGCTTTCTTCGGATGAAGTCTGTCCGCTCATTGACATTCATGTCCAGGAAAAACGGACATATACGGATAGGGTGGTCCTCTCTGGAACATAGATTACACCTTCTCGGTGTTGGAGCCACCCTAGCTTCGTGTGAATTGAGCCTGCGCACCGGTGGATTGGCATTTGCTGACTTTGGCGGAAAATGCCCAGAGCCGCTAGGCCTGACGTCGTCGATGGCCTCCAAAGTGCGATGGCGCTCAGTCAGAAATGCGTCCAACTCCTTCCAGGTTGGAATTTCGGCTTTATTGCGAATTGATTGCTCCCACAAGGAAAGCGTAATCTGGGGAAGCTTCGAGGAGACCATATACACAAGAAGGCAGTCCCACGCCTCGACTTCAATGGAGGACATTTGTAACGCGGTCAAACAGCTTTGAATTGTGCCTTGGAGCTCTTTTAGAGCGACTCCGGATTCTTGAGGAACAGCCTGGATGTTAAAAAGAATCTTTAACTGACTGTTGACTAACAAGCGCTTATTTTCGAAGCGGTCGGAAAGGCTGCTCCATGCTGAGACGAAACCCTCGTTGGTCAGAGGGGCCTTTGAAACGATGGCATGAGCATCGCCGCTTGTCTTCGAAAGTAGGTGGAATAACCTTGTCGTCGTTTGACCATCTCAATGTTGACTAATAAAATGGTGTCATACCACCATTTTCATTGTTTTCGATGCTCTACACGACAACACTAATATTATTTTGCGTAGTGCTTCCGATTTTCGAAAACAGAGGGAGGTCGGGTTTACCCACACTGTCGGCTTTACCCCACCTTACCCTATATCCATTTCAGAATTTATATTTATATTAGTTTTTACACGGCTAATACATTTGCATACTCAATTGTAAATTTGTAAACAAAAAGGTTACAACTCCGCTAATAATGTATGTATCTACGGCAGAATTTGTACTTATGTATATTAGTTTTTAGAAGGCTAATACATTTGCATACTCAATTGTACATTTGTAAACAAAAAGTTCACAACTCAGCTAATAATGCCTGAATCCACTTCAGAATTTATATTTATATTAGTTTTTACACGTCTAATACATTTGCATACTCAGCTAATAATGCCTGAATCCACTTCAGAATTTTTATTTATATTAGTTTTTACACGGCTAATACATTTGCATACTCAATTGTAAATTTGTAAACAAAATGTTCACATCTCAGCTAATAATGCATGTACCCACGGCAGAATTTATATTTAAATTAGTTCTTACAATGCTAATACATTTGCATACTCAATTGTAAATTTGTTAACAAAAAGTTCACAACTCAACTAATAATGCCTGAATCCACTTCAGAATTTATATTTATATTAGTTTTTACACGTCTAATATATTAGCATACTCAATTGTAAATTGTAAACAAAAAGTTCACAGCTCAGCTAATAATGTCTGTATTCACTTCAGAATTTGTATTTATAATAGTTTTTACGCGGCTAATACATTTGCATACTCAATTGTAAATTTGTAAACAAAAAGTTCACAACTCCGCTAATAATGTATGTATTGTGAGGAGTCGTTCGACTTCCCACAAATACTGGCGGCCAACTACAACGGCAACCGCGCCAGCCGCCGACAACAAAAACAGCTCCCGCAGCCAACAACAACAGCAGAGTCAACGTCAGCCGAACCATAACAACAGCGCCAGCAGCGAATATCAACAGCGCCAGCAGCGAATATCAACAGCGTCAGCAGCGAACAACAACAGCGTCAGCAGCGCCCAAAAACAACAACAACGGCGGTCAGGAGCCGGCAGCGACAACAACAGTAGCCGACGGCAATAACAACTGCCGCCAACGCTCATGGAGAGCCGCAGCAGCTAGCAGCGAAATCAAAACAAACCGGCAAATGCCCACAAATTATTCTCACTTTGTAAAATAAGCTTTGGAAATAACTTTGTATAATACTTTAATCACTTCTCACTTTGTAAACATAAGCTTTGTATATCATCATTTTCTATTGTTTTTGTAAAATAAGCTCTGTATATTTAAGCAGCCAAGTTTCGCACTATAATCATCTTCTAGTTGTACAGAATTTAAGCGTAGTCAAGAATTAGTAGTTATCTTTGGTTCCCCGTTCTCACATCTCTAGATCGCGCACACACACACACACACACCTACACTGGGAGAGCAGAGAGAGTTATTCACCACGAACAAGTGGCCACGGAGTTAGCGCCGTACGAGAGCAAAGGAGAGCGAGCATACGATCGAGCGCAAAACAACCCCCGAAAATTGGCACGCGCCAACGGGAGAGAGCGAGAGGGAAGCTGATGCACCGAAATGCAAGAGCAATGGAAAATTACCAGCGCGGCCGAAATTTGGCAAAGCCGCGTGGCTGGACTTTACTTTTGCGGAGGCGACGAAAACGTGTAGACGTGCGAGCGGTCGACGAAGTTTCAACGTAACCAAAACGGGAGTTTCTACGCGACGGAGTTTCTGCGGCCAACGATGACAATTTTATAACCCGAGACCAGCCAGGAGGTGGTGCTCGAAGTGACCAGTGATAGTGACGGCAGCCAGTGGAGTGCGGAGAATTTGGGTGGCCAAGGAGGCACCTTTTTGGAAGCGGACGGAGGCGAGGACGTGGCGGAAGCATCAGCCACAGGCAAACGTGTGTGTGTGCGGAAAAACGGAGACGGGTGAGTGCATAGGGAGAACCGCATTCTGGCCAGCGAGTGCATGTGCAGATAGAAATTTCTCGACGGCCAAGATGCGGTTTTCGCTAGAGTAGGCTAGAAATAATGCCCCAAAAACCCTAACCTAAAAATCCTGCAAATTAAATAAAAACAAATGAAAGCTGAAATAAAAAAATCTGAAAAATGCAACTTTATTAAATAAAAAACAAATGAAAACTGAAATTAATAAAAATAAACTCGTACATATTTACATTTCGGTTCTTGCGGGGAATGGCTGAGTTTCGCCTACACTGGGAGAAATTTTACTCCAAACTTTAATAATAAAACTTTAAGTAAAAATTCTATTTAAATATATTTTGCTCTCGCGGAGAATCTAACCACTGACCGCCACTTCCGAGAGGCCGTACGCTGCCCACACTGGGAAAATAAATGCAGAGAAATTTAAAATGAGGAAAAATTAAATAAATTCAAGAAAAGCTCTCTTAAGTATAATTTTCGGCTCAAATCGAGTCCAGCTCGCGAGGGAACGACCCACAATCACGCTGGCCATGACTCACGTGAAATATTTTCCCAAAATGCCTAGATTTTAGGCCATAAATTCTGCCCTAGGAAGCGGTGGTCCCCAAAATCGACCCCTCTCTCGGTCTCCTTATAGCGATTGCTATGGGCCCGACCCAAAACGCGCTCCGCCGATTATTTCGCTCTACTGCAAAGACCGGACAAGCCATTTCTCTGGCTTCGTATCCCGGTAACTGACAACTACCATCTCACGTCAGTTTACCGCGCGTCAAAACACTTTGTCCCATATCTTTATAAATTTTTTCTGATAAAGAGGACCTTGGACGTGACTGAGACCTACCCCAGCCGTCGAACTTCCTTACAGAATGGCGCCCGAGCAGGGACATTGGGTTTACAAATTTTAGACGTCGAAAATATGGCCTAAAGACCCATTCGGATACGTCAAGTTCGAAAAATTTTCGGTTCCGCCACTTAGAGAAAATTTTTCTAAGTCGGAACGTATGGAGAGTCGGATGTCGAGGGACACCGAAATTTCTAGGGCAGAAAAACTACGGGAATATAAATATATATCGATAAGAATATATACCGGGCATTCTATATAACCTCAAAATCGAGAAACTTTGAATTTTCGAGAGGCACATGGCAAAAATCGGGAGAACTTAACCAAAAAGTATACCCACTCTAATAAACTCGTGGCACACGCAGCGGAAAATTTTATATCCCAGTCGCGAAAAGATCATAACCTAAAACGAGAGGTTATCCGATCACGTGACCAGAAACACACGTGAGCCAAGAAATAGAACCGAGCAGAGAAAGCAAAGAAGGGGAAAAAAAAAGAGAGCGAGAGCGAAAAGCCCTCTAGGTAGCCAAGTCAGGTCGCGAGAATTTCGAAAGCAAGAGGCAGGGAAAAGCTAACACAAATTCCCCACAGCGCAGCCATTTTGTTTTCACCCTTCACTCTCATCGTCGTCTCCCTCACACCAGCGGCCATCGAGTACAGCCTGCAGAAACGCATCGGTGGGGGCTTCTCTTTTCAACCGTCGTCGAGCCAACGCGTACAGTCGCAGTTTTCAACAGGAACCAAAAATCATCGTCGTGAAAATGTTACCAAGTCTCGAGCACCGTCGAATAAAAGCTAAAGCATCGCCGAATTAACTTGAAACAAGCGTGAACATTTACAAGCTTACATCGCCGTCGAATCAAAATTTAATCGCCGTTGAGGAGAGCTGCAGAATTAAATCGCCGTTTTTACATCGAATTTGGGTTCAATCTAGTTGCACTTCAAACGTCGCTTGAACCTCGCCTGAAATATCTCTCTCGACCTATCGAAATTTTCTTGTCGTTTGCCATTTGACTAATTATTTCACAGCAATATGGGCGCGCGTTGGATTTCGTATCTGCGGAAGCGAGAACTGGAGGCGATTTTGAAGGAGTTTTCCTTGGAAGCAGCCGGAACAGTCGAGGAAATGAGAAGCCGGTTGGCCGCATTTAATAATCGGGACGATCATGTACTGGAGATAGCCGAACGACTGCAGGAATGCGAGGCGGAGATCACAGCCGCCGTAACTGAGAGTAAACAACGTACACCGAGTCCGAATCCACACCCCCCGGGTACAGCGCAGCTTCAGATGCCAACACAGGAAGGCAGAGGTACCGCCACTACAGTCGGAGACATGGAGGCCAACCCGGTCAGACGGGTCCCATTTTTCCCAAGAAATCCGAGATGTCAGCAGCCACGCTCGCAGAGAAACTGAAGAATTGGGGAATTACTTTCGATGGGACCACGGACCCCATTACCTTTATCCAGCACTTCGAGGAACGAGCCACCGCATATGAAGTCGACGTGGAGAAGATGCCGCAGGCCATCCCTGGTCTCTTGACAGACACAGCTGAGCACTGGTTCCGGACGAGCCAGCTACTAGGAAAATCGTGGACGACCTTCAAGAAGGCGTTTCTTGACTTCTTCCTGCCACCTAGGTATTTTCAGAGACTCGACGATGAGATCCGCAACATATACCAACGACAAGGAGAGCCATTTAAGCAGTACCTGGTAAACATTCGACTCATGATGCACCGAGCAGGATACAACGCGGAACAGGAGTTGGAACGAATCTACGAAAATCTTCAACCGGAATACCAGCTGTTTACAAGGAGACACGAGTTCACGACTTTGGAGCAACTTACCGCCTTAGTGGTAAACTATGAGGACACCCGCGATCGAGCCACAGGAAACCAAGTAAGGATGCTGGCCGAACTGCAGCCACCACCAGGGAGAGATCGCGCCAGCCGCCGACAACAAAAACAGCTCCGGCAGCCAACAACAACAGCAGAGTTAACGTCAGCCGAACCATAACAACAGCGCCAGCAGCGAATATCAACAGCGCCAGCAGCGAATATCAACAGCGTCAGCAGCGCCCAAAAACAACAACAACGGCGGTCAGGAGCCGGCAGCGACAACAACAGTAGCCGACGGCAATAACAACTGCCGCCAACGCTCATGGAGAGCCGCAGCAGCTAGCAGTGAAATCAAAACAAACCGGCAAATGCCCACAAATTATTCTCACTTTGTAAAATAAGCTTTGGAAATAATTTTGTATAATACTTTAATCACTTCTCACTTTGTAAACATAAGCTTTGTATATCATCATATTCTATTGTTTTTGTAAAATAAGCTCTGTATATTTAAGCAGCCAAGTTTCGCACTATAATCATCTTCTAGTTGTACAGAATTTAAGCGTAGTCAAGAATTAGTAGTTATCTTTGGTTCCCCGTTCTCACATCTCTAGATCGCGCAGAACCGCATTCTGGCCAGCGAGTGCATGTGCAGATAGAAATTTCTCGACGGCCAAGATGCGGTTTTCGCTAGAGTAGGCTAGAAATAATGCCTCAAAAACCCTAACCTAAAAATCCCTGCAAATTAAATAAAAACAAATGTGTTTAGGAGTGGGGTGGCTGGTAAATCCTCCGCAAAAGGATCAATAAAAGTTTATCCCACGAAGCAGAAAAACGCAGAAAAAAGGTCCAGAAATTCGGGGGTCGAAAAATGACATCGGCGGAGTGCCCGTAGCATACATATATTTTCGCATTCAATTTGGAACTAAACTTAGCTTAGCCTAAGGGCCCGCTGCCGGCCGAGAAGCCCAGCTTAACAGCGCGAGAGCGGGAGAGCGGGAGAACCGTGAATTGGAGCGGCTCGTCTAGAAGCGAGCGACGATCGGGAGCACGGGAGCGTGCGATCGGGAATACCGAGGAGCGGAGAGCGGGCGAGCGTTGCCAAGCTGGGAACGCTTGAGCTTTTGGACGCTCGGTGGGCAGAGGGGGAGCAGAGGGGCCTCCTGGCGTAAACATTCTCCCCCCCCTTGCAATCACTCGGGTTGCAATAAACCCGTACAGGACGATGGTATGGAGGGGCGTCAGAGCGCTGCGTAGATGCTTGATGCTGGAGCGACGAGTAGCCATGAAGGACGGATGAGTGCCAAGGAGAGGCGGATGATTGCCATGGAGAGGCGGGAGCTTGTCGTAAGCGGATGAACGTTGGCAGACTCGGCTACGGTAGGACTAAGTACCTCGGGTACGTCTGCTTTCCAGCGCGATCGGGGTGTGTGGAAATGTATCCCTCGTATGTGATCTGGATGAAAGAGGATGACATGGAGATGAGTAATGGTCAAACACGAAGAAATGAAGTAGAACTAGAAGTTATGGGGTGACCGATGCTGCGAGCGGAGTGGATGCTCTGGACGGTCATGCGGATGCAGGAGAGTGTGGTGGTGCTGATTGCACGTCTTGCATCGGTCACCGCTGCGGCAGGTTCCCTCGGAATGTTCGTGGGCCAAACAGTTAGAACAATAGCGGTGGTCGAGAACCGCACGGAGCCTCTTCTCAGCGCAGAGTTTGAGGAACTGTTGGCATTTCCGGAGCGGATGGTTCCCTTGGCAGACTCGGCATTGGTAGGAAAAAATACCTCGTGAACGTCTGCTCTTGCTGTCGTCGTACGGAACCCAGTACTTGGAGGAATCGGCAGACGTGGTCACTCGTGTGGAGAACGAGGAAATTCTTTGGGTGGGTGCAGGTCGAGGACTAGATGGAGCGGAGGGTCTTGAAACATTAGTAGTAGGATTGTCGCGGTGCAGCAGAGTGTGATGCCGGCTGTGGCACGTAAAGCTGGAATGGGCACAAGTACAGTCCCGTTGCTGGTGCCCGCGCGAAAAACAATTCAAGCAGAGTTGCTTTCTTCGGATGAAGTCTGTCCGCTCATTGACATTCATGTCCAGGAAAAACGGACATATACGGATAGGGTGGTCCTCTCTGGAACATAGATTACACCTTCTCGGTGTTGGAGCCACCCTAGCTTCGTGTGAATTGAGCCTGCGCACCGGTGGATTGGCATTTGCTGACTTTGGCGGAAAATGCCCAGAGCCGCTAGGCCTGACGTCGTCGATGGCCTCCAAAGTGCGATGGCGCTCAGTCAGAAATGCGTCCAACTCCTTCCAGGTTGGAATTTCGGCTTTATTGCGAATTGATTGCTCCCACAAGGAAAGCGTAATCTGGGGAAGCTTCGAGGAGACCATATACACAAGAAGGCAGTCCCACGCCTCGACTTCAATGGAGGACATTTGTAACGCGGTCAAACAGCTTTGAATTGTGCCTTGGAGCTCTTTTAGAGCGACTCCGGATTCTTGAGGAACAGCCTGGATGTTAAAAAGAATCTTTAACTGACTGTTGACTAACAAGCGCTTATTTTCGAAGCGGTCGGAAAGGCTGCTCCATGCTGAGACGAAACCCTCGTTGGTCAGAGGGGCCTTTGAAACGATGGCATGAGCATCGCCGCTTGTCTTCGAAAGTAGGTGGAATAACCTCTCCACAGGCGTAAGTCGGGAATTATTAATGTAAATCGCCGTGAAGAGGTCCCGGAAGGTGGGCCACCGAAGATAATCGCCTGTGAAGACCTCGGTGTCCACTGGTGGCAATCGACAACCCATGGACGGGGGTGTGGGCGCAGGGGCGGAAGCCTGAATGGACTGGGAGGCGGCCTTGTCGATAATTTGCTGCAGCTGTACAAGACATCTCGAATATACGGAGTAGCACTCGCTGTACTTGGATTCAAGCTCAGTGGCAGTGGCTGTACTGTCGGAGGACACGGAAAGAAGATCGGAGCAGCTTTCATAGCTTTTCTCCACCTTGTCCCACAGGGCCCGAATTTGGTCCCGATGGACCCGGCACATGGTGGGGGAAAACCTCTCCGCGTCAGAAGCGCTCGGAATGTAGATGTTAGCTTCGAATTGGCTAACACGGGCTGTCGTCGAAATGAACTTTCGCAGGGCGATGTCTAGGGCATTTTGAGCCATTTTGGAACCCGACTGAGTGAGTCTTGGCGAAGGAACGGGACCAGAATCGACGGATTTGTCGCTTTTTGCCCTTGCGTTGGCAGTGGCTTTTTGTTGTTCCCCGTAGACAACTCAATTTGGGACTCGGCAGATCAGCGGTTGTCGACTGACCTGAGCGAAGGATGCCTGATTCGAAGTGGAAAGCAGAGTCGGGAACCAGAACGTAGTCCGTACTGTCCGTGATCGTGGTGGAGTAGGAAGCAGAGATGTCTATATATAGCCCGTGGCTCGGAAGTGGAGCTTGTCTAAATTGGAAAATTAATTTATTAATTATAATCCGTAATAACAAAAAAATTAATTAATAATTAATGTCGGAAATAATTAATGTGAATTATTTAAGGACTTGCACGTAATTATTACGGAGCCGGAAAGGCGGAATTAAAATATAAACCTTGGCTTTGACTCGGGGAAAACTCACTGGGCTATGCCGTCGGCAAAGCAGTGCATAAGTGAGGCGCCTATGAGAGACGAAAGGCACAGAAACCGAAACAACAACAACAACAGCACGGCTGATGCGGCGGTTAGTGCGGAGGTCCGAAAACAACCATAAATCGAAGTTTGGTTTAAGAAAAGCCGTCGGCAAAACACAGCCTAAGTGAAGAGCTCAGGAGAGAGACCAAAACGGAACTTGAGGAACAACAACAATAACAACACGTTTGCTGCGGCGGTTGTGTGGATGTGGAGACAAAATCTTGGTTATTTTTGTTATTGTTTGATGGTTATTTAATTCCTGTATGTAAGGCAGAAAATATAAATACGTATGCAATTGTATGAGCATGCAAAATATGTATGGAAAAGTTGTCTTTATTTTGTACAGTGGAAACCCGAGCACTGGACTGGAGTTGTAAGGGCGTACAAAAAATATTGGAGGCCGAAAATATATTTATATATTGGCATAAGTACAGTAGAGAATCGAGAAGTGGACTGTATTATTCGAAGTTGAAGGAATTGTGTTCAAGAAAATATCGAGGCGGCGAGAAACACACAGTGACCGAATTATACATATGAGAATAAAATCTCGGGTAGGGGGCCGAATTCGGCAACACGAAATATTCACTGTAGAATTTTCACTGCCGCACTGTATGTGCGTATGTCAAGACCGTTTTACTCGTTGATGTACGGCCGAATATAGGGACGTATGTGTGTATGTACGGAGAAATGTACAACGGGCCGAAGAAGTGGAGTAAAAAGCGGCGATAATTATGCCGTTGCAGAACGAAGTGCAGGCAAATGGAAGTGGAGAAAATTGGCTTTGGAAATGATTTTTAAGTTGTCTAATTGCCGTGATGTCGGAAAACTCGGACGAGGAGTTGACAAAAAATCGTCCGCAGGTTGAGCGAAATTTAAATTTCGGACAACTGTTGACGACCGGCAATTAGAGACGGGAGGAAACTTTTTACTTATCTTTTCTGCGGCGGCACCACCAAAGCTGCTGGGAAAAAAGGATTCCAGGACGATATCCTTATCCGGCTCGAAGGACCATGTTTAGGAGTGGGGTGGCTAGGATATCCTCCGCAAAAGGATCAGTAGAAGTTTATCCCACGAAGTAGAAAAACGCAGAAAATTCGGGGGTCGAAAAATGACATCGGCGGAGTGCCCGTAGCATACATATATTTTCGCATTCAATTTGGAACTAAACTTAGCTTAGCCTAAGGGCCCGCTGCCGGCCGAGAAGCCCAGCTTAACAGCGCGAGAGCGGGAGAACCGTGAATTGGAGCGGCTCGTCTAGAAGCGAGCGACGATCGGGAGCACGGGAGCGTGCGATCGGGAATACCGAGGAGCGGAGAGCGGGCGAGCGTTGCCAAGCTGGGAACGCTTGAGCTTTTGGACGCTCGGTGGGCAGAGGGGGAGCAGAGGGGGAGCAGAGGGGCCTCCTGGCGTAAACAAAATGAAAGCTGAAATAAAAAAATCTGAAAAATGCAACTTTATTAAATAAAAAACAAATGAAAACTGAAATTAATAAAAATAAACTCGTACATATTTACATTTCGGTTCTTGCGGGGAATGGCTGAGTTTCGCCTACACTGGGAGAAATTTTACTCCAAACTTTAATAATAAAAATTTAAGTAAAAATTCTATTTAAATATATTTTGCTCTCGCGGAGAATCTAACCACTGACCGCCACTGCCGTACGCTGCCCACACTGGGAAAATAAATGCAGAGAAATTTAAAATGAGGAAAAATGAAATAAATTCAAGAAAAGCTCTCTTAAGTATAATTTTCGGCTCAAATCGAGTCCAGCTCGCGAGGGAACGACCCACAATCACGCTGGCCATGACTCACGTGAAATATTTTCCCAAAATGCCTAGATTTTAGGCCATAAATTCTGCCCTAGGAAGCGGTGGTCCCCAAAATCGACCCCTCTCTCGGTCTCCTTATAGCGATTGCTATGGGCCCGACCCAAAACGCGCTCCGCCGATTATTTCGCTCTACTGCAAAGACCGGACAAGCCATTTCTCTGGCTTCGTATCCCGGTAACTGACAACTACCATCTCACGTCAGTTTACCGCGCGTCAAAACACTTTGTCCCATATCTTTATAAATTTTTTCTGATAAAGAGGACCTTGGACGTCACTGAGACCTACCCCAGCCGTCGAACTTCCTTACAGAATGGCGCCCGAGCAGGGACATGGGGTTTACAAATTTTAGACGTCGAAAATATGGCCTAAAGACCCATTCGAATACGTCAAGTTCGAAAAATTTTCGGTTCCGCCACTTAGAGAAAATTTTTCTAAGTCGGAACGTATGGAGAGTCGGATGTCGAGGGACACCGAAATTTCTAGGGCAGAAAAACTACGGGAATATAAATATATATCGATAAGAATATATACCGGGCATTCTATATAACCTCAAAATCGAGAAACTTTGAATTTTCGAGAGGCACATGGCAAAAATCGGGAGAACTTAACCAAAAAGTATACCCACTCTAATAAACTCGTGGCACACGCAGCGGAAAATTTGATATCCCAGTCGCGAAAAGATCATAACCTAAAACGAGAGGTTATCCGATCACGTGACCAGAAACACACGTGAGCCAAGAAATAGAACCGAGCAGAGAAAGCAAAGAAGGGGGAAAAAAAAGAGAGCGAGAGCGAAAAGCCCTCTAGGTAGCCAAGTCAGGTCGCGAGAATTTCGAAAGCACGAGGCAGGGAAAAGCTAACACAAATTCCCCACAGCGCAGCCATTTTGTTTTCACCCTTCACTCTCATCGTCGTCTCCCTCACACCAGCGGCCATCGAGTACAGCCTGCAGAAACGCATCGGTGGGGGCTTCTCTTTTCAACCGTCGTCGAGCCACCGCGTACAGTCGCAGTTTTCAACAGGAACCAAAAATCATCGTCGTGAAAATGTTACCAAGTCTCGAGCACCGTCGAATAAAAGCTAAAGCATCGCCGAATTAACTTGAAATCATCGTCGTGAACATTTACAAGCTTACATCGCCGTCGAATCAAAATTTAATCGCCGTCGAGGAGAGCTGCAGAATTAAATCGCCGTTTTTACATCGAATTTGGGTTCAATCTAGTTGCACTTCAAACGTCGCTTGACCCTCGCCTGAAATATCTCTCTCGACCTATCGAAATTTTCTTGTCGTTTGCCATTTGACTAATTATTTCACAGCAATATGGGCGCGCGTTGGATTTCGTATCTGCGGAAGCGAGAACTGGAGGCGATTTTGAAGGAGTTTTCCTTGGAAGCAGCCGGAACAGTCGAGGAAATGAGAAGCCGGTTGGCCGCATTTAATAATCGGGACGATCATGTACTGGAGATAGCCGAACGACTGCAGGAATGCGAGGCGGAGATCACAGCCGCCTTAACTGAGAGTAAACAACGTACACCGAGTCCGAATCCACACCCCCCGGGTACAGCGCAGCTTCAGATGCCAACACAGGAAGGCAGAGGTACCGCCACTACAGTCGGAGACATGGAGGCCAACCCGGTCAGACGGGTCCCATTTTTCCCAAGAAATCCGAGATGTCAGCAGCCACGCTCGCAGAGAAACTGAAGAATTGGGGAATTACTTTCGATGGGACCACGGACCCCATTACCTTTATCCAGCACTTCGAGGAACGAGCCACCGCATATGAAGTCGACGTGGAGAAGATGCCGCAGGCCATCCCTGGTCTCTTGACAGACACAGCTGAGCACTGGTTCCGGACGAGCCAGCTACTAGGAAAATCGTGGACGACCTTCAAGAAGGCGTTTCTTGACTTCTTCCTGCCACCTAGGTATTTTCAGAGACTCGACGATGAGATCCGCAACAGATACCAACGACAAGGAGAGCCATTTAAGCAGTACCTGGTAAACATTCGACTCATGATGCACCGAGCAGGATACAACGCGGAACAGGAGTTGGAACGAATCTACGAAAATCTTCAACCGGAATACCAGCTGTTTACAAGGAGACACGAGTTCACGACTTTGGAGCAACTTACCGCCTTAGTGGTAAACTATGAGGACACCCGCGATCGAGCCACAGGAAACCAAGCAAGGATGCTGGCCGAACTGCAGCCACCACCAGGGAGAGATGACTACGAGACCCCAGCGTATGCAGGAGCACCATCAACGAGCTACCAAAATGTCACGCGACCAGTCAGACGACCACCTACGCTCGCCGCAGTTCCACAACTAGGTTCTCGAGTGGGAAACATATCGATGGTGCCGCATTGTAGATTAGCTTGCAGGAATTGTGCCCAGGAAGGACACCGTTCATACACATGTCGCAATCGCAGAGTTCTCTTCTGCTGGGATTGTGGTCGCAGAAGAATACGCACTTACGAGTGCTGCCGTGTTTTACAGGTTCAGGATAGCAGAATCGTCGCGCAGGTACAGATCGAGGGTCAAATATTAAATGCCGTAATAGACACCGGAGCTAGCAGAAGTTTCGTGAGCGAACGAGTTGTTCAACGAGTAGGGACACCACATAACGTACGGTCGGTACGCACCCATGTCAGCCTGGCCGAAGGCTCGCGCAAGGAAATCACGAGGTCACTGGTAGCCAAAGTCCAGTTGGACCAACAATGGGTCACCTTTCCACTGTTAGTTTTACCTTCGATGGTGGAAGACGTGCTGTTGGGCATCGATTTCCTCTGTGGCGTATCTGCCACTATCCAATGTGGCCGCGCTTCACTGCAGCTGAGTCCTTTCTTAGTACCCAGCCCCAGGACCAATTCAGGTCTACCCTCGGTGTTAACAAATGCGTTTTCTCCCGAACCAACAGACAACAGCGAAGCCACGGGACCAGAACCAGCCAGCAACGATACAGATAACAGGATGCCAGATACCCCGACCTGCAGTATTTTAGGGCCACGAGACGAGATCGCCGTGCGGAACAATCCGTTTCGACGGAACCAGGCTACTGTTTCAGCGGAACCAGTAGAGAGAGTGCGATTGCCTTTCCCAGCCAACTCAGAGTATACACCTGACGCTGGAGGAATGTTAGCCGTACTCAAGTAGACCACGGAGCAGGAAGACCGCACCAAGGCGGCACCAGGAAGCACAGAGACCCGTAGCAGAGAAGCATCAGCAGCAGAGAGCCTGTACCGTGACAGGAGCAGAATCCAGGAAATACCCGCCCCCAGGCGGAAGCATCAGAGGAACGTCATCGAGGAGCCCGCACCCCGGCGGCATATCAGCAGGAGCCCGCACACGGCGGCACATCAGCGAGAACCCCACTCAAGGCGGCATCAGCATCAGGAGTTCGCACACGGCGGACACATCATCGAGAAGACCGCACACGGCGGACACATCAGCGCGAAGACCCGCACACGGCAGACACAGCCGCACGAATACCGCACCAGGGCGGAACTAGCAGAGCAACAGCAGCAGCAGAGAAGCAGAGCATCATCCCACAGGAATACCCGCATCAAGACGGAAGCAACGGAGAAGCATTCGAGGATACCCGCAGACGGCGGAAGTACACACGGAGAACAGCAGCGCAGCAGCAGCTTCAGAAGTCCGTATGAAGACTGCACGACAGCAACAAACTTGCTCAAAAATAAGCCGACGAGTGACGCTCGATCTGGCCAAGGCAAGAGCCAACCAGGAACACTGCGACAGGAGCCAATGCTTGAGTTAGTGGGGGCCACTTGCTGGAGGGTGCGCCTTCCCAACGTTCCCACTCCCCTAAGGGGGAAACTCAACGCTCTCAGTACCAGCATTAGCCCACGTTCCCCCTCACTAATAACTAACCCCCAAATAAAACCACTAGTTAGTCATATTAGTAAACCTGAAAGGCTAATAAAACTTTGTTTTCCTACAGCGCGTCATACCCAAGCCGTCGATTTGACACGGACCAGCCAGCCCGCTCGACGCAAGAAAGCTCGTCTCAGGCCTGGGCCAAGAGGCCTTACACGCTTGGACAGCAACGGTGGTGCCAAGCCTGGTACCATCCGCGCCCCGTTGAGTGACCGCGAGCTCCGAGAGAGAGGGTGCCAGCGTTGGCCACGGCCGCCACCACAAGCAACGACGACGATGATCTGGCCACCGTCATCCCGGGAAATTCTTCCCCGGGCAAGGAGAAGGAGACGCCAGCACTGGCCGCGGCCATCATATCCGCCGCGTCCACATCACCACGGAGAACGAGATCTCCATTTTTTCGCGCCCCCGAAGAAAGAGGGGGATGTGAGGAGTCGTTCGACTTCCCACAAATACTGGCGGCCAACTGCAACGGCAACCGCGCCAGCCGCCGACAACAAAAACAGCTCCCGCAGCCAACAACAACAGCAGAGTCAACGTCAGCCGAACCATAACAACAGCGCCAGCAGCGAATATCAACAGCGTCAGCAGCGAATATCAACAGCGCCAGCAGCGAATATCAACAGCGTCAGCAGCGAACAACAACAGCGTCAGCAGCGCCCAAAAACAACAACAACGGCGGTCAGGAGCCGGCAGCGACAACAACAGTAGCCGACGGCAATAACAACTGCCGCCAACGCTCATGGAGAGCCGCAGCAGCTAGCAGCGAAATCAAAACAAACCGGCAAATGCCCACAAATTATTCTCACTTTGTAAAATAAGCTTTGGAAATAATTTTGTATAATACTTTAATCACTTCTCACTTTGTAAACATAAGCTTTGTATCATCATTTTCTATTGTTTTTGTAAAATAAGCTCTGTATATTTGAGCAGCCAAGTTTCGCACTATAATCATCTTCCAGTTGTACAGAATTTAAGCGTAGTCAAGAATTAGTAGTTATCTTTGGTTTCCCGTTCTCACATCTCTAGATCGCGCAGAACCGCATTCTGGCCAGCGAGTGCATGTGCAGATAGAAATTTCTCGACGGCCAAGATGCGGTTTTCGCTAGAGTAGGCTAGAAATAATGCCTCAAAAACCCTAACCTAAAAATCCCTGCAAATTAAATAAAAACAAATGAAAGCTGAAATAAAAAAATCTGAAAAATGCAACTTTATTAAATAAAAAACAAATGAAAACTGAAATTAATAAAAATAAACTCGTACATATTTACATTTCGGTTCTTGCGGGGAATGGCTGAGTTTCGCCTACACTGGGAGAAATTTTACTCCAAACTTTAATAATAAAAATTTAAGTAAAAATTCTATTTAAATATATTTTGCTCTCGCGGAGAATCTAACCACTGACCGCTACTTCCGAGAGGCCGTACGCTGCCCACACTGGGAAAATAAATGCAGAGAAATTTAAAATGAGGAAAAATTAAATAAATTCAAGAAAAGCTCTCTTAAGTATAATTTTCGGCTCAAATCGAGTCCAGCTCGCGAGGGAACGACCCACAATCACGCTGGCCATGACTCACGTGAAATATTTTCCCAAAATGCCTAGATTTTAGGCCATAAATTCTGCCCTAGGAAGCGGTGGTCCCCAAAATCGACCCCTCTCTCGGTCTCCTTATAGCGATTGCTATGGGCCCGACCCAAAACGCGCTCCGCCGATTATTTCGCTCTACTGCAAAGACCGGACAAGCCATTTCTCTGGCTTCGTATCCCGGTAACTGACAACTACCATCTCACGTCAGTTTACCGCGCGTCAAAACACTTTGTCCCATATCTTTATAAATTTTTTCTGATAAAGAGGACCTTGGACGTGACTGAGACCTACCCCAGCCGTCGAACTTCCTTACAGTATCCACGGCAGAATTTGTACTTATATTAGTTTTTAAAAGGCTAATACATTTGCATACTCAATTGTAAATTTGTAAACAAAAAGTTCACAACTCAGCTAATAATGGCTGAATCCACTTCAGAATTTATATTTATATTAGTTTTTACACGTCTAATACATTTGCATACTCACCTAATAATGTCTGTATCCACTTCAGAATTAGTATTTATAATAGTTTTTACACGGCTTATACATTTGCATACTCAATTGTAAATTTGAAAACAAAAAGTTCACAACTCCGCTTATAATGCATGTATCCACGGCAGAATTTGTATTTATAATAGTTTTTACACGGCTTATACATTTGCATACTCAATTGTAAATTGTAAACAAAAAGTTCACAACTCCGCTAATAATGAATGTATCCACGGCAGAATTTGTACTTATATTAGTTTTTAGAAGGCTAATACATTTGCATACTTAATTGTAAATTTGTAAACAAAAAGTTCACAACTCAGCTATTAATGCATGTATCCACTTCAGAATTTGTATTTATAATAGTTTTTACACGGCTAATACATTTGCATACTCAATTTTAAATTTGTAAACAACAAGTTCACAACTCCGATTATAATGCATGTATCCACGGCAGAATTCATACTTATATTAGTTTTTAGAAGGCTAATACATTTGCATACTCTATTGTAAATTTGTAAACAAAAAGTTCATTACTCAGCTAATAATGCATGTATCCACGGCAGAATTTGTACTTATATTAGTTTTTACACGGTTTATACATTTGCATACTCAATTGTAAATTTGTAAACAAAACGTTCACAACTCAGCTAATAATGCCTGAATCCACTTCAGAATTTATATTTATATTAGTTTTTACACGTCTAATACATTTGCATACTCAATTGTAAATTTGTAAACAAAAAGTTCACAACTCCGCTTATAATGCATATTGTCTTGCTTCATGCGGAGTTGCCTTAAACGGCCCCCCACACAAGTAGGTCCGAAGAGAGGGATAACTTCAAGGGTGCGGTTTTATTCTGTGAATACATTAAATTAGCCTAATACATTTTTAAACTAACTTAAGCTTACCGCAGTGTGCCCTCCTACAATTCACAAGACAATGAAAAAGCACAATTTAGGCGGCATTCACAGTGCCGATATTAGTAGGCCCCTACTTCATGGGCCAAGAAATCCATACAACATCGGATAACTTACAAAATACTAGAATTTCCTTCCAACACTTATTCTACCTATCGATTACAATGTTTGGCCGTCGACATCCCCGACCCCGTGAAGAACCGCTTCACTCAAATCCAAAACTGCAAGTTTCGAGACAGGCCGCAACATTGTCCGAGATAGTCCGTTGTCGCTCACGCGCACACTGGCGCGTCTGACGACTCCATCAGCTCCGCTGTAGACCTCCTCCACGATGCCCTTGCGCCACTCTCGTCTGGGCAAGGCAGGATCGCAGACGAAGACCATATCGCCCTGGCGGATGGGCTCCGTTCTCCGGCACCACTTCTCGCGGCGCACCAGCGTAGGCAGGTACTCCAGGACCCACCTCCTCCAGAAACGGTCTCGCAGCATGCGAGCAATCCTCCACTGCTTTCGCGTAGAACCCTCCTTGGGCAGCTCCGCCTCCAAACCAGGCGTATTCGGCAGGTTAGCTGCTCCCTTGAGCAGGTCGTTTGGCGTCAACGGCGCCTCCTGGTCCGCATCCACCGGCAAGTGGGTGAGCGGACGCGAATTGACCACATTCTCCGCCTCGATCAGTAGACTTTCCAATACGTGATCCCTCGGCGCGACTTCCTTCAATGTATGGCGCAGCACTCGCTTGACGCACTGCACCATCCGCTCCCATACTCCACCCTCGGACGGGTTCGATGGGCAATTAAAGACCCATTCAATGCTCCTGCTGGATAACTCACTCTGTATTCTCTCCGTCTCGAACACGTCTCCGAATCGTCTGGCCTCCCTGTCAGCTCCCACGAAGTTCTTGCCGTTGTCACTCCGCAGTCTATGTACCGGTCCTCTACGGCAGACGAAGTTCCTGATCGCAATTATGCAGGAATCCGTCGACAGGTCATGCGCCAGCTCCAGATGAATCGCCCTTGTCGTCAAACACGTGAACAAGGCGACCCAACGCTTCTCTCGGTGACGGGCAATAGTCACCAGCAGTGGTCCAAAGTAGTCCAATCCAGTATATTTGAATGGCCATCCACCCGCTTCCAATCGATCCTCTGGAAGGGGTGCCATTATCGGCGGCGTCGGCCGCGTTCGCTGCAACTTGCACTCGTAGCACGACGAGATCACCTCCTTCAGCATGCGCCTCATCTTCGTGACCCAGAATCTCGTCCGGATCTGAGCAATCGTCGCATCCACGTTTTGATGCTTCATCTGGGCGTGGAAGTGTCTCACAATCATCTCAGTAAGACTGTGCCTGTGTGACAGTATCACAGGCCTCCTCGCACTGTACGGCATGCACAGCGCAGCATCAACTCTGCCATGAACTCGCAGAACTCCATGTTCATCCATGTACGGCGCCAGACCTCGAATCTCGCTCGAGCTGGCGACTTCCTTTCCGTGTTTCGCCGACCTCATTTCATCGGGAAACGATTCCAATTGGGCCTGCCTGACCAGCAGGTTCTCCGCGGCCTCACACTCCTTTGCAGTGAGTCCGTATTCCTCGAGCTCGCTTCTCTGTCTGCGGCACCAACGCGCAAACCTCAAGACCCAGGCTGTGGTCCTCACCAGGCGGCTGAAGCTCGAGAATCTCTGGAACGGAATGACAAATTCATTTGTGGCCACCAATGCAAACTCACTCGGCATCTCCTCGTCATCAGATGCATCCGGAACACGCTCAGTTCCCTCCTCAGGCACTGGCCAGCCGCTCGCTGGCTGCCTCAAAAATGCGGGACCGCTTAGCCACCGGGATTCCGGGCTAAGGTCCGCCTTGTTCTTCGACCGCGTCGCATCATCCGCTGCGTTGTCAGCTGTAGGTACCCATCTCCACTGGGAAACCTCCGACGACTCCAAAATCTCCGCCACTTGGTTGCCAACAAACTGCTTATACCGGCGGTGGGTGCTGCCGATCCATCTCAGCACCGTTTTTGAGTCCGTCCATAATACCGTTTCGCTGATGTCCACACTGTGCTCCTCCTTGATAGTGTTTATCAATCTGGTTCCAAGAACCGCTGCCTGCAGCTCCAGCCGTGGGATTGACATCGTTCTCATCGGCGCGCACTTCGTCTTTGCGCACACGAAACTAGCCAGCACTTTGCCATCCTCGTACATGACCCTCCAATAGGCCACCGCCGCGAATGCAGATTGACTCGCATCCACGAACACGTGCAACTCGATGGTCCGAACTGCTCCATGCCCAAAATAGTGCCGAGGACATCGGAACTGTCCCACGGCGTCCATCTGCCTGCGCCAGGCAGCAAAGGCTCTGCCTATCTCCTCCGGTAGTGGTTCGTCCCACTGGATCTTCTGCCTCCATATCTCTCGCAGCAACAGCTTCGCTGTAGTCATCAGGCAGCACAGGAATCCCAATGGGTCGAATGTTGACATCAGCAGGCTCAAATACTCCCTCTTTGTAGGGACTCGATCTCCACTTAGAACGCTTTCTGGCACTCGATGATACTCCACGTTGAATCTGAAGTCATCCGTTGCTACCTGCCAGCGCATTCCAAGGATCTTCTGCTCAGTCTCACCCCATCCGACGCTCTTGACTCGTCCAGGTGGTCCCAACGCCGCTTCCACGATGGGTGAGCTGGATGAAAACTGGCATAGTTCGAAGCCAGCCTCCGCATGTATCTCCTTCACTCGGGTAGATACCGCAATAGCCTCGCTCTCTGTAGCGAAACTGTCCACATAGTCATCAACATAATGGTGGTCGATGATGGCCTTGACTGCCCTCGGATCTGAATCCCGAAACTTCAGGGCATTCAGCGTCTTCACGTAATGCGCAGTGCTCGGCGAGCAGGCTGCTCCAAACGTCATTACGTTCATCTCGTACACATCCGGGTCTCGATCGTCGTTGCCATCTCTCCAAAGGAACCGTTGGGAACATCGATCCTCGGGTCGGATCAGCACTTGGTGGAATATCTCCTTGATGTCACCGCAGACTCCGACTGCTCCTTCCCTGAAATGGAAGAGCACGGCTGGCAAGGGCTTATAGTGCTGAGGCCCCTTGTCCAGCGCCGAATTTAGAGAGGTTCCTCCAACCTTGGCTGCAGCATCAAACACAAGCCGGACCTTACCGGGCTTGTTCGGGTTTTCGACACCAAAATGTGGCAAATACCATAGCTTGTCGCTCTTCACGGCGACCTCATCCGGCTGCAGCTTCCTCGCATACCCTTTGGACACGTAATCCTTGATAATACGATCGTATTCCAGCGCCGCCCCACTTTCACCGTGGTGTCTTCGAGGATCCTTTGTGCCCGCGCGTCATCGCTTGCTGCGACCTGTGGCGCGAGCTTCACACCAAAGCTTTCCATCTCGAAGTAGTCCTCTACCATCTTTTCCATCGCATCTTCCATTGACACGGCTAGAAGGCAGGACCTCGGTGACGGCGTAGTCGATTGTCCACTTACCGGCCCATACACAACCCATCCAAGCTCGGTTGCGGCCGCATACGGTCCCTCTCTGGCAAACCGCCTCGTCCTAAGTGGCAATCCCAAATGTCCATGGTCCAGTCCGATGAGCAACTTCGGCACCGCGTTGCTGTAGGGCTTCATCGGCAGACGCGCATCCTTATGCACGCCCTGGACATCTCGCCGACATAACGTCTGCATCGGCAGACTCAAACTCGAAACGGCGTACACGTTCCTCAACGCGTGGCGAGTGGGCTTCCCAGCTCCACTTATCTCTAGACTCACCACGTGGGTGGGCTCTCTACTGGCCTTTCCTCCAAACCATTGAATGTTAAGCTGTCGATGTTCGCCTCGCACTCCCAGATCCCTCCGCAACTCGTCATCGATCATCGTGACGGAGGATCCTTCATCCAGAAGCGCGTAGGTATCTACCTGGCGACCAGCTCCGTACAGCGTTACTGGCAGTATACGGAACAATAGTCGGCCTCCCTCGGCGTCAATGCAGCTTAAGTTCCTTTGCACAGGTGCCTCCGCTGGCTGCGGGGCTCTTCTCTCCAGGCTATTTCTGAGAACCGCCGGCTGCTGGCTCCTCTCGTGGTCCCTGTAACCACCTCGTGGCGAAGACCTTCTTTCCGGGCTGCGTCTGGAAACTGCTGACTGCTGGTTCCCACCGTCGTGGCGCCTGAAGCCACTTTGCTGCTCCGGCCATCTTCGCCCCTCGTCCGCTCCATGTAGCAGACGGTGATGCATCTGGCGGCATCCGTTGATTCGGCACTCGCCGTGCCCATTGCAGGTTCTAGCTGTATGACCAATCCGTAAGCATGTGAAGCAGAGCCGATGCCTCTTCACCATGCTCCACCTTCTCGATGGCGAAGCTCCGATGAACTCTCTACAGCTCGTCGTAGCGTGTTGCCCTCCACAAATGGGACAACCTCCATGCCGATCATCCCGCTGCTCGCATCCGTTCTGGTCGACGCTCGCATGCAGGACTCGACGCCTCGGCTCCTTTCCCTCGACGTCCAAAATCGTACACACGATGTTTGCGTACTCCTGTAGCCACGTGCTGAAGTGCGCTACAGTGGGAAAGGGCTCGATCGATGCAGCGTGCCTGGCCCAATCCACTCGCTTGCTCGTAGGAAGCTTTGCCACTAGCTCCTCCATGAGGGTGGGGTTCCCCAGGTGCTGCTCCGCCTTCGCTGACTGCAAGAAGGCCGTGAGGTTACTCACTCGGGTTGCGAAGGGGACGATCCTCGCCAGGTGCTGCTCCGAAATCGGCGGCACCTCTCGCACGCTGTTCAGCTGGCTGCGTATAAGCTGCTCCGGTCGGCCAAACCTAAAGCGCAGCTGCTCCATCACGGGGCTGACGTTCCCAGGGTGAATCAGTAGCGACTTCACTGTCTCGCGTGCTTCATCCTTCAGCGCCTTCAACAGCCTCTGGTTGTTCTCCAGGTCTGTGCAGTTGTATGCTTGGGTCGTCTCCACAAATGCACAGTTAAATATAGGCCACTCCTCGGGCTGCCCTCCAAATACATGCAGGTCCGGAAGCCTTCTTGGCCCATTCGCTCCTTGGGCTCCATTCGGCGTCATCGAGGCGTAGGATCCAACAAATGGCGATGCTGTTGCCACGTTGTGGATGCTCCCGCCCGGTAGCACGAATCCATGCGCCGTCTGCGCAACACTCGTAGCACACAGTGGCTCCACTAGATGATTGCTAGTCGTTAGCAATGGCGGTCCACTCCAATATGGCGGCTGCGTGCAGGCCGTACTGCTCGCACCGACACAGCTATGTGGAACAGGCCCGACCCCGTTAGTTGGGGCCTCACCGTTAGATGTGGCTACTGGCGGCCCGCCCCAAGATGGCGGCCGCCCCGACGCTTCACTGTTGGCGCCATTTGCGCTTGGGCCAACTGCGATTGGCGCGCGTTTGGCGGTGCTCTCACTGTTCAGGACTTTAACCTGCCTCAGCTCATTCTCCAACGCCGTAATCCTCTCCATAAGGTACGACGTGAGTGGCTGGCCTTCCTCCGGCACTGAACTCGCAGCTGTGACAGCAGTACTCCTCGGTTGGGACGCTACTGTAGTCACCGTAGTGGCTGGGCGAGAAATGGCCGCCGCCGTGGTTATGTTCACTTGCGGCCGGTTTCCCGCTCCACTACTCGCTGGCTGCTGATCCGCTCGCGTTGTTGTAGGGGTGGCTTCCCCTCCGTTCAGCCGGGAACTCCTCCTGGGGGAATGCTGCATCCCAGGTTCAATATGGCGCTGCCTCAGCGCGCTTCAAAATGGCGACCCTTGTGCCGCTGCCTGCGTCACACCGACGCTTGACGCTCCTTGCGCCTTCTGTCCGCTTGCTGCGGATACCTCAATTGACGCTGACTGCGTCTCCGTCCGTACCCAGTGTTCGGCGCTGGCTGCGCTCCTCAATGTCGCTGACTGCGACTCCTCTACTGGTACGGGAATGTGCGCCTGGCGCTCCTGCGCCACCGTCCGTACCCAGTGTTCGGCGCTGGCTGCGCTCCACTATATCGCTGACTGCGACTCTACTACTGGGACGGGAATGCGCTCCTGGCAACTCTCTAGCTGGGCATCAGACCATCCAGCGCAAGTTGCCCTTGCAGTCTCCCTAGGCGGCATTCACAGTGCCGATATTAGTAGGCCCCTA
>NW_027222609.1:0-24000 GCF_030179895.1 Drosophila kikkawai
CAACATGGTCTATATGGTACGTAACCAACGGCTTGTCACCTTTGTCGATTGGTGTAAGGAACCCTTCTTGCCTACCAGCTTTGGCATTCACTAAAATACACTCGACGCAGCTCTCAACGATTCGTGCTATCTTCTCTTTAGCCTTCTGAATGTAATACGACTTTTCGACCAACTCCTGAGTCTTTTTTGAAGAAAAGTGACCTTGCTTGTGCGCATTTCGAATGATCTCGTCTTCCATAAGCGATGGCACTACTAGCAACTCCTTATTCTGATCCTTGAATAAAATTCCGTTGGATATATAGAAATCTTCATACCCTTTTGTCTCAACAACACTCTTCGCTGCCCTAGTCCAATCATCCGTTTGCTGTGCTTCTCTTAAGCGATGTATCAAGCTATCCGTCACAACAAAACAATACACCCTGCTCAACGCATCCACGTGTCTCATCTTGCTACCTGACCTATGTTCAATTTCATAGTTGAAATCTTGCAAGTACATCGCCCAACGCGAAACTCTAAGCGGAATCTCTTTCTTTTTCATAGTCATGGCAAAAGCATTGCAGTCTGTCACTATTTTGAATCTTTTGCCAAGAACGTAGACCCGCCACTTTATCAAAGCTCCGATAACTGCAAGAACTTCAAGTTCATACGAATGATATTTCTCTTCGCAAGGTTTGGTCTTCCGACTCATGTAGAAAATTGGGTGCCACAAACCATCTTCTCTGCCTCTCTGAAGTAATACGGCTCCAAATCCGAATTTTGAAGCGTCGGTATGAATTTCCGTTTCAAGTGTAGGGTCATACAGTCTCAGAACGGGCCCACTGATTAACGCAGCCTTTAATTTTCCAAAAGCTTCTATCTGCACTTCTTTAAACTCAAACTTTGCATCCTTACACAACAAATCAGACAACGGCTTTGCAATACCTGCGTAGTTTTCTACGAACCTTCGAAAATACGACGTCAAACCTAAAAATCGTTGTATTCCCTTCTTACCACGAGGAGTAGGAAAATCAGCAACCGCTCTAGTTTTCTCCTCACCTGGTTTGATTGTACCATTTTCTACAATGTATCCAAGGAAATGTACTCTCTTCTTCAATAACCGACACTTGCTCCAATTTATACGCAAACCGTTTTCTTCTGCCACTTTCAAAACTCGCCCTAACTTCTGCACGCCCTGTTCAACATTCTTGCTGGCAATGATGACATCATCCATGTACACTACTGCATCGTCGTTTTTTATCAAATCCCTTAGGACAGCCATTATGAACCTGGTAAACACTGCTGGAGAATTTGTGATACCGAAAGGTACAAACCTGAACTCATACTGCCCACTCATGGTAACAAACGAAGTGTACTTCTGAGATTCTGGTGACACAGGAACATGAAAGAATCCATTGGTCAAATCCAGTGTTGTGAAAATCTCTCCACCTTGCAGTTTTTCAATAACGCAATCCATATGTGCTGTTGGAAAGTTATCTCTGACTATCTTTTCGTTCAATTTGCGGTAGTCGCAGCACAAACGCTTCTTACCATTCTTCTTGTCAACTAAAACAACTGGCGAAGCAAACTCTGACGTACTTGGTTTAATTATACCTTCCTTAAGCCATTCTTCGACCTGAGCATCGACTACCTTTTGATCGCAATAGGCCAAACGCCTTGGATGTTGACATACTGGCAATTCATCTGTCAACAAAATCTTCATCTCCACTGGCGAACTATGATTTCTCTTCGGATTATAATTCTTCACCAACAACCCTACTTCTGCAGCGACACCTTCAGTTAGATGATCCAATTCCAACCCTAACTCTCGATCTTCTGTGCTTAACATGCAAAGGCTACCAAATTCATTCATTAATTGCATGCAGGAACTCTCTGTTATCTGCGCTTGGTCTTGTTGGATGCACTGCACTCTTTTCGAAAACACAGTTCCTTTCTTTGTGACCATCATGTCGACGTTCTCCAAGATTGTTGTCCCTAAAATAGCATCGAACTTCATATCTTCGTCTGGGATTACGTGGAATTCAATCCACATTTCAATGCCGTCGATACTGACTGGCGCTTTGAAGCTGCCGAAAGTCAGCACCTGACTTTCTCCAATTCCTGTCAAAACTCTTTGCCTACCCATCAAACTGCCTACGCCTACGCCGTTTTAAAAATACACGCCTACGCATTAGGCAAAGCTCCGCTCCTGTATCGATAAGTCCTTTGAATTCAACATTCGAGCAAAAAACCGATTTCAGCTCAAGACCGCAAGCAACTGGTTCACGAGCTTGCTTTGGGATAACTTTCTCTGCCTGAACCACATTGGTTCTCTCCTCAGTTTTGACTTGAGCCTCTACTCTGCACTGCGCTGCTCGGTGTCCTGGCCGATTAGCCTGGTACAACATCGATTTATTTGACCGTGCATCTGGAATTCCTTCTACGAAGTACTCAATCAGACTTTCATCCTCCAAACGGATAGGTTTAGCTATCTCCATTAAGGCATAGAGATACTCCTGCAAAGATTCTCCCTTATGCTGTTGACGTTTTCCCAACCTGCGATGAATCTCTGCTGTAGATATCTGCACTCCAAACTCTTGCAATAACGCTGACTTCAAACTTTCCCAGTCATTAATATCTCTCTGGCTACGTACAAACATTTTTGCTGCTCCACTCAGTAACTGTTTTGCATAAACAAACTGCTGCGGTGAACTCCACTCTACAGTAGCTGCACAATCTTCTAGCTCTTCAATCCACAGATCTATATTGGGAACACCACCGCCTGAAAACTGAGAAACGCTTCCTTCGACGTCTTTCAAAGTAAACCATGATCTAGTCTGTCCCTGCGCTTCTTGGCCATGTTGTCTAACTGCCCTGTTGCGGTTATTAGTCGGTGTGGAGGATGTTGACCTAAACTCAGCGGCCTCACCCTCATTCTCTGACTCACCCTCATCTATCAACCCATAATGAGTTAGCAATCGTTGTTGTAGTTCAGCTTTCAATCCTGTTGTATTCAACTGCAGCTCTGACAACTTCCGTCTCAATTCTTCCACTCGCAATGCCAAGATATCGCTTCTCTCCATTTTACCAATGTATCCTGCAGAAAATTACAATTAATATGATGACAAAGTGTCTTAACTCTAATTTCTTTTGCTCAAATTGTAACAATAGCTCTGTCTTTACACTAATGCATCAGGCTGTACAAAAAAAACCTGTGGCAACCCTCTTTCGGGCTGCGTCTCTTGCTGTCTCTCTTCTTTTCGTGTTCACCGCTCTCCTCTTCGTCTTCTGCGCACAGCAACCTCTGCTATGCCTCCAATTGGGATTTGCTTTGCCTGCTTGCAAAACCACGTGCCTTAGCTCTGGCCAACAAGGTTATGCTTGCACGCACTGACGATGCTCTGCTGCTCCCGTCTGCACCTTCACGTCTGCTCCGCTGCTTGTCCACCTCCAGATGTTAAGCTTGATCTGCTCCTGCTCTTCGTGTTCTTGCCCTGGCAAACACGCTCTTGCTTGCACGAACCGCTAACGCCACCAGCTCCAATGTCTTGTTTGCTCTTGTCCGTCTGCTCTTCCTCCAGCCTGATCCGCTGCTTCGTTTACTTCCCAGCCTGCTACGTTGCTGCTCCGCAACTGTACCGCTGCCTCTCCGATGTTAAACTCAATTAGAATCGCCTGGCCGTCCACGTCTGCCTCCAATTCCGTGTTCCAATCCTGGCCAACACGTTCTTGCCCGCACGAACTGCTAACGCCACCAGCTCCAATGTCTTGTTTGCTCTTGTCCGTCTGCTCTTTCTCCAGCCTGATCCGCTGCTTCCTTTAATTCCCAGCCTGCTACGCTGCTGCTCCGCAACTGTACCGCTGCCTCTCCGATGTTAAACTCAATTAGAATCGCCTGGCCGTCCACGTCTGCCTCCAATTCCGTGTTCCAATCCTGGCCAACACGTTCTTGCCCGCACGAACCGCTAACGCCACCAGCTCCAATGTCTTGTTCGCTCTCCTTGTTTCCAGCCTGATCCGCTGCTTCTCAATTCTCGCTCTTTACCAGCCTCATCCGTTGAATCTCCATTCGTTGGTCACCGCCACGCTTTTCTGTCTTTGCCGCTTGCTGTTTCTGTCTTACTCGCCCATGTGTGTGTGTCTTTCGCCTTCTGATGAAATTCTTTTCTGCTTCTGATGAAATACTTTTCTGCTTCTTTCGCTGTCTCTTTTTCCTCTTTTCGTTCCTTTCCAAAACTCTTGACCAGTTTTTAAACTTGCAATTTCATCAACTTTCGCACCGCACAATATTTTGTTAGTTATACATATTTTCCGTGTGTGAAATATGCGATTTAAGGTCCAAGTTGTCGAATGGTGGGTGTATTAATCCGCCAGTAACTCTCAGTATAATTGTAGTTTTGCTTTCGGTATTTATTTATGTATTTTCAACTTATTGTACAAATTAGAATATCCGATTACGTCCGCTCTCGGCTGCTGCTTCTTCCTCACTGCTCTCCCGCGTGATCTGCATCAGAGCACGGACCATCATCTCTCTTCGTGGGGGAGTCAGAGGCGCTTTCTCGCACCGGTTCCCACATCCCTCCTTTGTTTACCAGCTTGAGTTTTAAACCAAGACCAGATGATGTGTTGCTCTGTTCGGAAGTGTCCACCGACGAGTGTTGACGTCTCTCCTCTGAATCCGCTGGTGTCGATCCTAGATCCAGTGAGTCCATTTCTGTACTAGCGGCTGGAATTCTTTTTAAATGGCTAGCATCCCTAATAAATGTTTCCCCCCCCCCCCCCCCCTGACAGCTTTACAATATTACCTTCGAGCTCTAAAACTTTATATGTTGTAGTATCGAAGTTTGGTGTCAGCTTGTTGGGAAATACTACGTTCTTCATAAGGAGCTGATCGCCCACCTGAATTCTAATCTCTTTCGCCCCTCTTTTTCTATCTGCATCTACTTTCCCTTTATGTTTTTGTATGCAATCATTGTCTTTCTCTTCAGAGTCATGAATCTCACCCAATACGTCTTGCACGTTTGGAATTTTGTCCCTAATCATTCGATTAAACATGAGTTCCGAAGGGGAGGTTCCAGTTGTACTGTGCGGAGTAACATTATGCATCAGAATAAATTCCTGAATGTCTTCTTGAAACTTAGCTTTGTTCAGATGAGCTATTTTTAGTCTCTTCATCAGTGACCGATTCATATTCTCGACTTCACCATTCGCCTGAGGCCAATATGGTGGGGTCCTTATTAAAGTGATCCCATTTGTATTGCAATATTTTTCGAATATCGAACTTACATATTGTCTTCCGTTATCCGTTCGTAGGTATCTCGGGAAACCCAATCGACAAAATATTTCCTTCATGGCCCCGATAATTGCCTCCGATGCTATGGACTGCAAAAATTTTATTTCCATATATCTGGAATAATAATCGATAAACACGAGGACGTATTTGCCGTTTGGGAGTGGGCCTAGAAGGTCACTCGCGATAGAGCTCCACGGGCTTGTTGGAAAGACAGTTCTCTGCATGGTGGCCGGCCTTGATGGTTGAGACACTAGCATACAATCCTTGCATGCCTTCACAAAATTTTCCACATCTCGATCGATGCGTGGCCACCAGACTTTTACTCTTAATCGACGCTTCATGGCCGACTCACCAGGGTGCCCTTCGTGAGCTAGTTCTAGCACTCTTTTCCGCAGGCTTTTCGGGATAATCAGTCGTGTTCCTCGTAACAGGATCTTTCCTAACATCGAGATTTCGTACCGAAATGGATAAAAACTGTTGGATAACCCGCTATCCCACGAGTTGGCATCCAAACAGGTCATCGCGTCGACAATTTCCTCATCAACCCCGCTCTCCCGTGCTATTTCCGAAATGTTTAATGACGTAGGGACGGTATATTCAATAACTTGAAATATGTTGCTTTCCGTTATTTTCCAGCTGGAATTTGTTGCTGGTAATTCGAATAATCGAGATAGGCTGTCTGAAATATTTTCCTTGCCTGTTTTATAAATCACTTTAAACTTGAACGCTTGCAAGCGTAAAAGCCAACGTTCAATTCGTGCCGGTGGTTTTGAGGTCGGTTTAAAAATAGTTTCTAACGGCTTGTGATCAGTCACCAATTCGAATTCTAGTCCGGCTAAATAAAAATAGAACTTTTCAACCGCCCATACTAAAGCGAGACTTTCTTTTTCAGTCTGAGAGTACCGTTTTTCTACATCGGATAAGCTTCGACTTGCAAATGAAATGATTTTTGGTTCACCAGATGTGGTGAATTGAATTAGTACTGCTCCCAGAGCAATAGGGCTGGCATCTGCTATCAAGCGTGTCTTATTGATTGGGTCGAAATATGATAAGCTGGGTATTTTAGCCAAATGTAGCTTTAGATTTTCAAAAGCTTTGTTTTCTATTTCGCCCCAATTGAATTTGATCTCTTTTTTTAGCAGTTGTCTTAAAGGCTCTGTGCAATTCGCCAGGTCGGGAATAAATTTTCCAACATAAGTAACAAGCCCTAAGAAACTTCGGGTCTCCTCCTTGTTTTTGGGGTTTCTGAATGACAGGATCGTTTGGACCTTTTCAGGATCCACTTCAATGCCTCTATGCGACAATATATGTCCTAAGAATTTGACTTCTTGTGTTTTCCAAACACATTTTCCCTCGTTCAACATAACATTATTTTCCCTTAAGACCTCTTTGACTTTCTGGACTGCTTCGTCGTGGTCCTTCTCACTTGTTCCGAAAATAATGATATCGTCGATGTAGTTCATCACATTCTTGCATGACGCTAAAAGTTCCTCAAGCCTTCTTTGAAAAATTTCATGTGCAGAGTTAACGCCAAACATAAGTCGTTTGTATCTGAATAGCCCGAGTGGGGTAATGAAAGTGGTTATGCTCCTGCTGGTCTCATCTAACTCTAACTGGTGATATGCACTCATTAGGTCTAGTCGTGTGAAATATTTTGCGCCCTTCAATTTGGTCATAAAAGTGTCAAATACTGGTATTGGGTAATTCTCCCTCAAAATTGCTTTATTTGCCAGCCTCATATCTATGCATATTCTGATGTCGCCATTTTCTTTAAAAGCAATGACCATGGGTGATATCCAGGGAGAATGGCCTATTACTCGTTCAATGATATCAAGGGCAAGAGCTTCTTCCAATTTTGATGTTACTTTATCCTCCAGTGCAATTGGTATTCGCCTCAATGGTTGTTGAATTGGTTTAACGTCTGGATTTATAGATAACTTCACTGGTAATCCTTTCCACTTTGGAAATGGCGTTATTTTATCAAACAAATGACTTCGAGGCCGAGGCGTAAAACGTTTAGTTTGAGTGCTGTGTCCTTTCAGAGTAGTGATTGCGTTCCGTTTTTTATTACGAAAAATGAAGCAAACACCTCAGGATTCTGATTAATTGATATCGGAGCTTCAAAAACACAAATTACTTGCAGCAATTCGCGTGAAGCATATCCTCTGAACTGATTCGATGAATTTGGCCGAACGTTGAATACAGTTGCGTTACCCAACTGGAGGTATGACCAGTCCTTTGGGCTTATTAGGTTATAACGGGATCCCGAGTCAATTACTAGTGACAGTTCGCGCCCCCCAACTCGACATTGTATCAACTCATCCTCATCATCGCTTTGGATTTTAAAACAATTTGATTTAGGTTTTCGTTCAGTCCCTTCTTCTACCAAGCGTACATCGCTGCGTTGACGTTTACCTGTATCATGTTGATAAAAGGGTCGCTGTCGTTTTAGGTTTGTTCTACATTTAATTGCAAAATGGCCAATCCGTGTGCACTGGGCTGGGCATGATGGGCTGTTGTTATTGTGGCCTCTACGACCACATCTCCCACATTCAAGTGGCTTATTTGGGTTCACGTGCCCTCCTGAGATTTTCCTTTTTGTTTCGGTTTCAGATTTTGAACGCATCATCTCGGACTGTTTACTAATCTCTTCATCGACTTGGCAGGCATCGATCACCTGAGACAAAGTGTACTCTTTTTCCAAAAGTTTCTTCTTTAGCTCTACCCCGGCCCAGCTGTCTATTATTTTGTCCTTTAGCGAAATCTCGTCTATTTCTGCCTTAGTGGCCCCAAAGTCACACTTCTGAATCTGATGACGTAATCTCAAAACAAATTTGGCAAAACCCTCTCCTTCTGTAGGACAGATATTTCTGAACAGATGCCTCTCAAAACTTGAGTTCTGCTTTGGTGAAAAATATACATTTAGTTTGTCGACCAGTACCTTATATATATCTAAATCTGTATCCCCCACATTATCTATAATAGCGTCAGGTAAGGAGAATGCCACAGTTTGAAGCTGTGGCCCACCGAAATGTAATAATTTACTTCTCTTCCGTATGGGAGTATCAATGTCTTCCGCTATAAGGTAAATTTCAAAAGCTCTCAGCCACTTCTCCCACTCGACGCGCAAAAGAGACTTATCCATGGCTTCGCAGAGAAATGGCTTATGTCTGAAATGAGAAAATAATTTTTTTTTTTTATTTGGCAAACTGCCACTGACTCAGTCAGATCGCTTTAAATATTAAATTGTTTTTTAGTGAACAATTCCTGACCCGCGGTCAGCTATAATAACTCTTGCGGCTCATACTTTGTATAGCCTCTGACTTAGTGCCAGTTTCACTCGTTTTATTCCGACACGTACTCTTGGTACTGCCCCTGACTCAAAGTCAGCTTCATACATACATGTGTATACATGTATATATGTATTTATTTCGGCACGTACTCTTAGTACTGCCCCTGACTCAAAGTCAGCTTCATGCATACATGCATATGTATTTATTTCGGCACATACTCTTAGTACTGCCCCAACACTCTGGTTGCTTATTTTCTCTTAAAACACTTGAAGTGCTCTTTTCCTTTTCTCTCTTCTTCTTCTTTTTTTTTTAGAGACAGCATCAAACTGCAACAACAAAATGATGGCAAGAACAGTTACTCCGTTCTCTTTGATTTGCAAATGAGTTGCTCTCTACGTTCTTTCCAAACGAAAGTGAATGTGAAACAAAACTAACGGAACTGTTAACTGTTCACTCCGCGTGTCTTTAGGCTTTACTGCAGAAAATTTTCTTTAGCACAACACTTTTTTTTTTTGTTTTATTTGCTATAGTTTTATTTAGTTCTTTTTTTTTTTACCTCGTCGCCAATGTATTAATTCTCCAGTAACTCTCAGTATAATTGTAGTTTTGCTTTCGGTATTTATTTATGTATTTTCAACTTATTGTACAAATTAGAATATCCGATTACGTCCGCTCTCGGCTGCTGCTTCTTCCTCACTGCTCTCCCGCGTGATCTGCATCAGAGCACGGACCATCATCTCTCTTCGTGGGGGAGTCAGAGGCGCTCTCTCGCACCGGTTCCCACAGTGGGCAATATCCCGGTTGAGCCCCCAAAATTGCAGTGTCCTCTTTTTAAATAAAGTTGTAACACCGACTTGAAATTAGGATATAGTTTATTTCCATCAACTTTTAACTTGTAACTTAATTTATTATACATTTGTGCTTATCCGAAACGTGTGCGATCAAAGCGAGATTCTGGCGGCGACTGCTGAACGAAGAGTTGCCAGAGCTTAACACTGCATTCGAGTGTTCGTTCTAGTATTTTAAAGAAGGGAGCCAGAAACTAGTAGGTGAGACCGCTCCTTGTGACTCTGGCCACTCCATCAACACTACCGGATCCCACATACATTTGCACACTCAATTGTAAATTTGTAAACAAAAAGTTCACAACTCCGCTAATAATGCATGTATCCACGGCAGAATTTGTACTTATATTCGTTTTTAGAAGGCTAATACATTTGCATACTCAATTGTAAATTTGTAAACAAAAAGTTTACAACTTAGCTAATAATGCCTGAATCCACTTCAGAATTTATATTTATATTAGTTTTTACACGTCTAATACATTTGCATACTAAATTGTAAATTTGTAAACAAAAAGTTCACATCTCAGCTAATAATGCATGTATCCACGGCAGAATTTATATTTAAATTTGTTCACGCCAGAAAGGCGCTTAATTTCGGGAGGCAGTGCGCTCTCTCTTTCTCTCCCTCTCCCTCCGGACTTCCAATCCAAAGCTCCTCCGCTTGCTCTCGCTCTTCTACCGGATGCTTCGGCTCTGGCCGATCGTGGCATCGCTGAGCGGCCGCTCCCGCTCTCCTAGTTTTAATCTCCTATTTTGAACTCCCGCTTGTACATTTTTTAATTCCTATCTTGAAGCCAAATAAAGCGGACCAAGTCCACTCTGCATATATTGAAATTAACCACGCCCCCCCGGCCTACTACTTCATTTCGTTTGGTGGTGATTTTCTCTTTCGTGCGGTGATATTTCTTTGGTTTTCCACGACTGCGGCGCGGGAGTGTTTTCTAATAATTTTTGTGCTCATCCTACGGAACGGAACCAACAAGTTTCCCCCCAGCCGAACATTTGGTCCTACAGAGCCGGATTTTGGATTCCGGATTTTTTCTGCAACTCCGCTTCACCAGCAGTTCTCGGCGTTTTCTGCTTCCAAGATAAGTACTCCGTATTCCGTCGCCCCCCCTCGCTGCCGAACTTTAGCAGTAGTCCGAACATTTAATTTCGGTCACTCTGCTGCAAGATTTATTTTCCGTGTCGACTCCAAGTGCGAGTTTTCCTGACAACGGCAGTTAAGGAATTTTCCATTATCGACAATTCGTAAAATTTTCAATCCGTCTCCGTTTTGAACGTCGCCATATTCTTTCCTTTGTACATATTTGCATTTATCCGTACATCAATGTACAAAACGCTTCCTACATAAGAATAAAAATTCATACATATGTATGTACATACATATCGGCTTATTTCGTACAATAGAAAATAAAATTCCAATATTAAAAATTTAATAACAATCCAATACAGTCCGCTGCCTACGAATAGCTATCCAGTGCTATAATAAATCCATATATTTTATTTTATTTATTTTATATTATATTTTCTCCATATAAACATATATATATAACATATTATATTTTCTCCCCCATACAAAAACCATTACATACAACATTTTAAAAAAATATATAAAACAAGAAAATCAAAAATAATAATAAAAAAAGGAATAAAATATTGCAAAAAATTTGTAAACCAGTGTCCGTATTTTTTTGTGCATTACATTTTTGCGCATTGCATAGTTCCGCTGCCGCCGCGACATATAATTGTCTACTTACATACATACATATCCATACACAAGAGCTTTACATCGCCGGCAGCGTAACCCAACGAACATTGTGTTGGGAAAAAAGTGTCAGGTGTTCCAATCCCACCATTCCGACCTAATTATTTTTATTTATTTTTATTAATCATAAATACGGTTAAAGTTTTTGCACTCGATTAAATATCCGCAATCGTCAAAATTACGTAATCTACATCCTTCTTGCATTTATTTTATATACGAAAATAATAAAAAAACCTCTGCATTTCCGTTCAGCAATTATTTATTTGGTCAAATAAATTTCAATTCTCGTCGCATCTGCTCCAATTAATATTGGGTCCACTACATATATTTTCGATTCTCGTCGCTTCTACTTCAAGTAAATTTTTTCCACTGTATTTACTTGCAATTCTGAGATTGAATTTTTCCACCATCTACCATCCGAATTCTACGGCATATTCTTGCAATCCATATTTGTTTCGATTTTACCGTCTCACATTGCTACTCCTTCGATTTAGTTGACGGTACTGGGAGCAAATAATTCTACCATTCGAATTCTACAGCATATTCTTGCGAACATACTTTCTTTTGAGAATTCTGCTCAATCCAGCAGCTTCATTCACCTAATTAGTTGGTCACTCGTGCCTACTCCCAAAGGAATATAAATATGTCAGAAGGACAAAAGTCAATTCCCCAAGACGCAAGTCAGAAGAGGGAGAGATCCAAAGCCAACGGCCCTCTAGATGTTGCTATGCTTGAGTTTATAGCAACTAGCAACCGTCTCATCCAATTTGAGAGCCAGATCTTTGCGGCATCCACTTCCAAGCCCAATTCATTCACATTAAAGATCCGTCTAGATCAGATCCAGTCCTTATGGGAAAAGGTTGAACGGGAGTATGAGACCGTTTCCAGAGCAGCTCTTCACGAGGGAAGTAGCGGAAATCTTCCGCTACTTCAAAATAAATACGAACACTATTATGCGGTGTACGAAAGATGTGCTTCCAAGCTGAGCGAAGACATTGACCGTGTGTCCGTCTCCAATTCACAGGCAAGAGCAGCTCCGCCACCAGAGACATTCTCGAGGGGCTGCGATCTTCCGCCATGCAATACAGGAATCTTCGACGGAGATTATCTGCGCTGGCCCACATTTCGTGATCTGTTTACGGCCATGTACGTGAACAATTCCAACTTAACTCCAGTGGAAAAGCTTTTCCACTTAAACGCCAAAACTAGCGGCGAAGCTCACGCCATCGTTACGAAGTCTCCGCTAACTAATGATGGGTTTCAATCCGCGTGGTCAGCGCTTCACGATCGTTTCGAAAATAAACGCGCGTTAGTAAACAATCAACTTAAGAAATTATTTAACATTGAGTCCAGTGAACGCGAATCCCCGGCAGCCTTGAAGGATCTGCAAAATACAATCCAAAATTTTCTAACATCGCTGAGAATTTCCGGCCTTTCTACCGAGAATTGGGATTGCCTCCTTAGTAGTAGGGGAATCTAACATCCAGGCCAGTTTTATCTTAATTGCTAATTAGGGTCATTAATTAAATAGATAGGGGTGATCTGACCCCTGTCACCTTAAAAGGGTAGGGTAATAAAAATTGATTAGGGTGTGATTGAATGGATTGAGGACGCGTGAGAAACGTATGCGGAAGCGCCCCGAAGACGCACTCGATACGTGAGCGAGGGAGCGATAACGCACACGATACGTCTTCGAGTGCGTATGCGAGGGAGCGATAACGTTCGATCCGCGCGGGAGCGGGAGCGTTACCGCCCCGAAGACGCACTCGAAACGGCTTCGAGAGGGAGCGATAACGTTCGATCCGCGCGGAAGCGGGAACGTTACCGCCCCGAAGGCGCACTCGAAACGGCTCGAAACGAGGGAGCGATAGCGTTCGACCCGCACGCATTCGTTTCCCACAATCAAATCCCACACCAAAAGGGGATGGAGGGTGAAAAGGTCAGTGAGATCCTTAAAGGGATGAAGATGACAGCAAAAGCCGCTGTACACCTGTACAAACGCACAATGCAATGAAGAGGGAGGGATGAAAAGGTCAGCCGAGATTTTTGGCTGTGATAAATATGGAGTCAAAAGGTTACAGCTCATTTATCAATGGGTGGGTGAATGGGGAGAAAAGGGTACCATTGACCGAGATTTTCGGTGTTGATAAAAAAGGATCACTTTCCCTTTCAACAAAGGACACATGCCAACTAATGCTTACTAAAAAGGAATTGAGGGATCGTCTAGAAAAAAAGGTAAGCGATCTCACACATTTACAGCACCTTCTTTTTTTTTATAATGAAAAACAAAAACAAATCTTGAAAGAGCATGAGTAAATTTTGTCCTATCATCGACCCTACTCTTATATAATGGTGTGGGGTATGAGTACAAACGATCAACTAAATGACAACTACCCAAGATAAAATAGCCGGGTTCCTTTCCATTACGTTAAAAGCTAAACTAACAAAAAATAAAAAAAAATTTTGCATCTTATGCGAATGATTTCGGGTCTACGAGGAAAATCCTAGATCCTAAGGATTCACTTACAGTTTGTGCCCCGAACAATTTGTACACGCCGGTGTTTACATTCAAAAAATTATAAAACAAAATTTTTCGTTTAAAAAGTGAATAAGTGTATGTAAAAGTGTAAAGTGTATAAGTGTAAAAAAAATCCTAAAAGTGAAATTTGTTAACATAAAAACAAACATTGACAAAAATATAAAACATTAAAAACAAAATACAAAAAATTTATTAACATTATCAACAACATAAGCAAAAAGTAAAAAAAAATTAAAAACAATAACAAAAAACCAAAAATTCAAAAAGTGAAATTTGTTTACATAAAAACAAACATTGACAAAAATATAAAACATTAAAAACAAAATACAAAAAATTTATTAACATTATCAACAACAAAAGCAAAAAGTTAAAAAAATTAAAAACAAAAGAAAAAACAATAACAAAAAACATTCAAAAAAAAAATATATATATATATATATGTCGTAGATTCGTAAATCTAACTACGCTAAATTCGAATGTAACCAAAATAATGAGCCCCATGTAGAATAAAGAAGTGTGTAATATTCTGATGAGTTGAGTGAGCATCATTTGAGTGTAACTCAAGTGAGCATGGCGCCTGGGGTGTTCAGCTGAGTAGTGTGCTGTGAAAGCATGGTGAGATAATTGACTGGTGTGGTGAGATAGGAAAAGAGACTTATGACAGGTGAATGGCAATGGAGGTGAACGGCTATTCACTTCAGAACGGACAAGGAACACACCCAGGCGACTTGCTGTGCGAAACTCAGAAAAACTGCTGAATCATGGAAGATGAACCGATGTCTCCAACACCACCTCCTAGGTCTCCGACATCAGAAGTGGGATCGGCCGTGCCACAAAGCCTGTCGAACGACCAATTGCGTGCCTTATTGGAAGCGCAAAACAAAAATTTCATGGACTTACTCAAATCCATGCAAACCAACAAAATGGCGACGCAACCCAACAACAAAGTGACGCTACCAAAGTTTTGCCCTGACAACGCGAATGCAGACGCGGCTGCTTGGTGCAAAACCGTTGATATCATCATGGCGGAGAACATGCTTGAGGGAAGCGCTCTCGTTATGGCGCTGAGCAACTCGTTGGAAGGAGGAGCATCCCAATGGCTGTCTCATATCTGCTACACTGGAATAAAGTGGCCAGAGTTCCGTGAATTGTTTCTTCAGCAATATGAAGGTGTAGAGACCCCAGCCGCGTCCTTATTGAACATGTTTAGCAGTGGACCAAAGCTAAACGAATGTGTCTCTGTGTATGCCAGTAGACAAGTAACATCGCTGCAATCGAAATGGAAGAACATGAGCAACGAAGAAATTGCGGTATCTGTCGTGCTGGCACACACCGCTCAAATAGACAAACGACTGCAGCATTTATTATTCACCACGAATATTAAAACTCGCACTGAACTGGAGCAACAATTGCGCGCCTATTCCTTTGGAAGGCGCAGTGATGGCAACACACCAGACCACACTGGTGGCCCAGAGCGGAAGAAGCAGCGATCGTCGTGGCAAGGGAAGTGCCACTATTGTGGCAAATCTGGCCATAAGGTGGCGGACTGTCGCATCAAAAATTCTGGAAGCGGAAGTGACTCAAAAAGTAACCTGACTCGCAGCAGCACCATACCGAAGAGGGACATGTCGGTTGTAACCTGCTTCAAGTGTGGCCAGCCGGGCCATATTGCAAGCAAATGTATAGTCACATCATCGTCAACCAAGGGCAACACATACGAGAAGCGAGTGGATGCGTGCACCGTAGTCGATCCGAAGGGGACCCTATACCAGCACGGTGAGCCCGTTTCATACTTTTTTGATTCAGGAGCCGAATGTTCCTTATTAAAAGAAAAATTAGCTGATAAGTTCACGGGCAAGAGGCTAAATAATACTGTACATATAAGTGGCATAGGTCATGGTTCTGTGATTAGTACAGTTCAAATTCTTTCTACTGTAACAATAGGTGAATTTTCCATCGAGATTTTGTTTCACGTTGTTATGGACAAATATTTAAAGTATGATGTGCTGATTGGCCGTGAAATTCTAGGTCAGGACTTTGGTGTAACCATAGATGCTAATAAGTTTGTTTTACAGAGGATCAGGACTGTCAACACCGTGTCGAGCATTGCTGAATTGAATCTCATGGATACAGTAAATGGAGTTGTAAATTTAAGTCAGTCAGACCGAGTTGTACTAGCGGAAATATTAAAGTCGCATGCATCAGCGTTTATAAATGGCATACCTAATCGTCGAGTCACTACGGGTGAATTAGAAATCCGTCTGATTGACGCCTGTAAAACGGTAATGAGGCGTCCGTATAGATTGAGCGTGGAAGAAAAATTACTAGTAAGGGACAAAATACAAGAACTCTTAGCTTGCGGAGTTATACGGCCAAGCTGCTCCCCTTTTGCGAGTCCGATGTTGCTAGTTAAAAAGAAGGATGGTAGTGATCGTTTGTGTATAGATTATCGAGAGTTAAATACTAACACCGTCGCAGATAAATTCCCTTTGCCCCTAATATCAGACCAAATCGATAGATTGCGCGGTGGCAAGTATTTCTCCTGTCTTGATATGGCAAGCGGTTTCTATCAGATACCAATACATCCCGACTCGATTGAGCGCACGGCATTTGTTACAACAGAAGGTCAATACGAATTCGTAGCCATGCCCTTTGGCTTGAAGAATGCATCGTCAGTGTTTCAGCGATCTATAATGCGAGCATTGGGTGAAGTGGCATATTCGTATGCGATTGTTTACATTGACGATGTCCTAATTGTTGCTACTACAAAAGAGGAGGCTTTTACGAGACTTCAGGAGGTGTTGCAAAGACTGACTAGTGCTGGGTTTTCTTACAATATAGGCAAGTGCTCCTTTCTACAATCAAGTGTTGAGTACTTAGGGTATAAAATTGAGAATGGTGAAATAAGACCAAACTCGCGGAAGATTCAGGCATTGGCCGCATTGCCACCACCACAAACTGTTACTCAACTGAGACAATTTATTGGCTTGTCATCTTATTTTCGACAATTCGTCCCCCGATTTTCCGAACTAATGAAACCTTTGTACTTGCTAACGTCGAAAAACAGCAAATTTGAGTGGCGCGATAAGCACGAGCAGGTGCGTCAAGAAATAATATCCGTGCTAGTTGGTGATTCCGTTCTCATTATTTATGACCCGCAGCTTCCAGTCGAACTTCACACTGACGCTAGTGCAGACGGCTATGGTGCCATATTGATGCACAAGATTAACGGTAAACCGAGAGTCATAGAGTATTTTAGCAAGTGCACAACCGGAGCAGAGGCCAGATACCATTCATACGAACTGGAAACACTGGCTGTGTATACTGCAGTCAAGCATTTTCGCCATTACTTACATGGCCGCCCATTTGTGGTGTTCACAGACTGCAACTCACTCAAAGCTAGTCGACATAAAAAAGATTTAACGCCGAGGGTTCATCGTTGGTGGGCATATTTACAGTCCTTTGAGTTTGAGGTTGAATATAGGAAGGGAAATAGCATGGCACATGTTGATTTTTTTTCCCGAAATCCACTACCGGATAATAAGGCCACCAATTTCACTAAAGTAGCCGAGGTGCGCGTAGAACTAGCAGACATCACAGATAACTGGTTACTCGCAGAGCAGCATCGAGATTCGGAAACTTCAGAATTAATAACAAAGTTGCAAAATAACGAACTGAATCATGAAGACGCGAAAACGTATGAATTGCGATCTGGCATGTTGTATAGGAAGATACAAAGAAATGGACGAAATCGATGTCTTCCGGTGATACCGCGAGCATTTAGATGGTCAGTAATCAATCACGTTCATGAGGCCATAATGCACTTAGGCTGGGAGAAAACCTTGGACAAGGTATATACACAGTATTGGTTTTCGAATATGTCCAAATACGTGAGAAAGTTTGTTGAGAATTGCATTACATGCAAACTTTCAAAATCATCTTCGGGCAAGGCCCAAATAGAACTCCATCCCATTCCAAAAGTCTGTATACCATGGCATACAGTGCATATGGATATAAGTGGCAAGTTGAGTGGTAAAAGTGACATAAAAGAGTATGTGATAGTGCAAATCGATGCCTTCACAAAATATGTTCATTTTCATCACACACTTAGCCTTGACACAAATAGCTGCATTGAGGCACTAAAGTCTACCATATGTATGTTTGGAGTACCTAGTCGTGTGATTGCCGACCAAGGCCGTAGCTTTGCTAGTAATGACTTTAAGCAGTTTTGTTCATCACTAAAAATCGATTTACACCTGATAGCAACAGGTGCTAGCCGCGCGAATGGTCAGGTAGAGCGCGTCATGAGTACAATGAAAGCAATGTTGACAGCGGTAGAGACGAGTGAGAGGTCTTGGCAAGAAGCTTTAAAAGAGGTGCAGTTGGCCATGAATTGCACAGCCAATAGAGTAACAAAAATTAGTCCATTAGAATTATTGATTGGCAAAGAGGCCAGGCCTATGGGGATGATGCCGTTGGTGGAGGAGGAAGAAATTGATACTGAATGTAGTAGAGAGAGAGCCTTGCAAAATATAGAAAAAAATGCCGAATATGAAAAACAACGATTTGATAAAAATAAAGCTAAGATTGTTAGTTATAAGGTGGGCGACCATGTCTTGCTCAAAAACGAAGAACGGAACCAAACAAAGCTGGATCCGAAGTTTAAAGGACCCTTTGTGATAATAGAAAAGCTTGATGGTGACCGGTATGTCTTAAAATCTCTGTCAAGTAAGCGAATTTATAAGTATGCCCACGAGCAGTTGCGAGCGATGCCTGCAGAGGTGGATGTAGATGAATGTGATGCCTGTTGAGGTGGATGAAGATCAATACGAGAGATCGCCGGCTGAGGCACTCGTAAGTTGAATGTTGATAGGCTGCAGCCGCACCATGTAGTTGCTGCGCAGAAACTACATGGCGGGGGCTATGAGGGTCCAGAGAGAGAGACCGTGACGCGAAAAGTGCGTGTGAGCGTTGCCGGGTGTGCAGCAAGAGCCTGAGAGTACCAATTGACGAGATGTTGAGTAAGAGTCATGGTACGAGAAGAGAATGAAAGCAAAGAGAGACAACAAAAAAAAATAAAGAAATTTGAGCAAGGCACGGGACGCTAAAATAATTAAATTAATTAAACAATTTTATAATTTTGATATTACTGATTTGAAATACAATGTTTGATAGGAAAGTAATGTTTATTTGATAAGAAAGAAACGAATAAAATGAAGTGTTAAGTTTAGACCAAATGGAGAAACAAATGAGAACTAATTAAAATTACTGTCATGTCTAGAGTAATTAGAAGACACGACACGCGAGGACGCGTGAAATGTCAGGAAGGCCGTGTCGTAGATTCGTAAATCTAACTACGCTAAATTCGAATGTAACCAAAATAATGAGCCCCATGTAGAATAAAGAAGTGTGTAATATTCTGATGAGTTGAGTGAGCATCATTTGAGTGTAACTCAAGTGAGCATGGCGCCTGGGGTGTTCAGCTGAGTAGTGTGCTGTGAAAGCATGGTGAGATAATTGACTGGTGTGGTGAGATAGGAAAAGAGACCTATGACAGGTGAATGGCAATGGAGGTGAACGGCTATTCACTTCAGAACGGACAAGGAACACACCCAGGCGACTTGCTGTGCGAAACTCAGAAAAACTGCTGAATCATGGAAGATGAACCGATGTCTCCAACACCACCTCCTAGGTCTCCGACATATATATATACATATATATAGTCAACGTGAACAACAAAAACATTATCATCAACAAAGTGCATATCATCACCATAAACACCTATATTGCCTTCAACGAAATCAACAAAAACATCATCATGAACAACTATAACAATTACAACAACTACAACCAGTTCAGCAACTACAACAATATGAATGGCATTTACTGCCAATCCTGCCAGATGGTTCTGGCTGTGGGTGTGCAATGGCATCATCATGTCCGCACAGAATCCCACAAGTTTTATGCAACGCGACCTGTAGATGGGAGCGTTAAACAAATTTTGGATGGATTCAAGGGTCGAATCCTTCAATACATGTATGTTAATGAGGGAGTTCCTGTTAGAAATCCCAGCGAATTTTTAAATGAGGCGAGTCTAGCGCTGATCCCTCATATTGAGAGAGTGTTAACCTCTCACATTTCATCGAAAATAAATTTCGAGTTGTTTGCTGAGTATATGCTTGTAAAGGAGCATGTAACTCAAGTGGAGATCAAGTCATTAAAAAGTAAAATGACAATGGTTTCATCAGCCTCCAATTTGATGATGCTGTTCAATTTCCACAAAGATGAAATTGAAACAAAAATGAGTGAGTTCCAGGAAAGGGACAGCGGATGGACTCTAACCCGCATAATTAGAGTCGAGTTAAATATGTTAAAATGTGACCCATTGAAAGGAAGCGGACCCTTTAAACTACCACAAAAACTTTAACACAAAAATGCTGTGATTAACGTCCAAAACAAAACCGAATATTGCTTTAAGTGGGCAATATTATCCAGCTTTTCGAAAAGCAAAAAGCCACAAAGATGTTCAACATATAAAGTGAACATTTCATCAAGCGTGATTTATGTAGGTCCATCCACGAAATTAGATTTCACTGGCTTAAATTTCCCAATGGAAATACGTGAAGTTGCCAAGTTCACTGCTCAAAACCCGCACATTAGTATAAATGTGTTTGGGTATGATGAAAAAGTGGGTAAAGTGTTTGGACCACTTTTTTCGGATGCTGTCGAAAAGGAATTCCACATCAATTTATTATTTGTGGATGGACCAACTGCAAACATTCCAGGACATTTCGTCTGGGTAAAACATATGTCAAGGTAAGTAAAATATAAAAAATTAAAAAAAAATATATATATATATACATTCTAATTTGTATACTAATTAAATTTTATATTTTTATTTATAGACTACTTACATCACAAATTGGGAATCAAAGAATTCAACGTATGTTCTGCAACAGATGTTTAAGCTACTCAACAAGCGATGAGAGGTTTGAAAAGCATCACGAAGTCTGCAGCAAAGTGGTCACCACAGGACCTCATGTGAAAGCCACAACGCTGGAGTTTTCAAATTATCATTGTCAACTGGAGGTCCCTTTTACAGTTTACGCAGACTTTGAGTGTATCCTGGAGCCTGCCTCAATAGCAGTAAGTGAAAAATCACAAATTGTAAATAAGCATATTCCTATTTCATTTTCATATTATATAAAGTGTGCATTTGATTCTAGTTTAGATAAGTCAGTTTTAAAAACAGGTGGAAATGTTAGTCGCACTTTCATTGAAATTTTAACGTCCGATTTGTCCGAGATATATCAAAATCATATGTCAAAAATAATACCATTATCAATGAGTCAACAGGATGAAATAAAATTTGCGTCCGCTATCAATTGTCATATATGTAAGGGTGAATTAGGAAATGATAGAGTGAGAGATCACTGCCATTTCACAGGCCAATTTCGAGGTGCAGCTCATAACGAGTGTAATCTAAAATATAAAACAGGTAATTTCATCCCCGTGTTCTTTCACAACCTTTCCAAGTATGATGCACATTTGTTTGTGAAAGAGCTCGGGGAAACAGAAGGCGAAATACGTGTAATTCCATGCAATAAAGAATTATATATATCATTATCTAAATATATACCTGTAGGAAATAATACCCTAGAAATTAGATTTTTAGACTCTTTCCGATTCATGTCCTCTAGTCTAGACACACTGGCAAGTAATTTAAATGATGATGAGTTGAATGTGTTAAAATCTCAATACCCAAATAGTGAAGACTTTACCCTTCTTCGTCGGAAAGGTGTTTTCCCTTACGAGTATTTAGACTCTAGTGATCGATTAAAAGAAGTTTCTCTCCCACCTCGTGAAAAGTTTTATAGTAGTTTGTGTGAAACAGAATGTTCTGAGGCTGATTACGCGCACGCACATAAAGTATGGACACATTTCAAGTGTGAGACCCTTAAAGATTACTTAGAATTATACTTAAAAACTGATGTTTTATTGTTGTCCGATATTTTCGAAAATTTCAGAGGAATTTGTATGGAAATTCATGGGCTCGATCCTGCTCATTATTACACAATTCCGAGTTTGTCTTGGGATGCCATGCTTAAAACTACGCAAATTAGCCTCGAATTACTGCAGGATATAGACATGATACGATATATTCAAAAAGGGATTCGAGGAGGGTTAGTACAAAGTACGCATAGGTATACCAAGGCAAACCACAAATACCTTAAAGATTTTGATTCTAGTAAAGAATCGGAATATTTAATGTATGTGGATGCGAATAATTTGTATGGTTGGGCCATGTCCGAGTCCTTACCTTATGGGGATTTTAAGTGGCTAGAGCCGGAAGAAGTGGATTTGTTTAATGTTGAAAACATTAGTGAGGATAGCGAGTATGGGTATATTCTAGAAGTTGACTTAGAATATCCATACTCGCTTCATGATTTACATAACGATCTCCCTTTCTGTCCAGCCAATAAACTCCCCTCGGTAAATTCAAAAGTCACAAAATTGATTGCAGATTTACATAACAAGGAAAAATACATTATTCATTATAAGACGTTACAACAGTGTATGAAGAATGGATTGAAACTTAAAAAGATTCACTCCATTATTCAATTTAAACAGAAGCCCTGGTTGAAAATATATATTGATATAAATACAGAACATAGAACCAGGGCTACAACTCCGTTTAAAAAAGACTTTTTCAAGCTCCTAAATAATTCAATTTATGGAAAATGTCTTGAAAATAGTGAAAAGCGCGTTAATATACGTTTAATTAGTGAATGGGCAGCTCCACCCATTGGACCGCAAGGCGGACGTCCAAGACTATGTGCGAGGGACTTAATAAGTCGTTCAAACTTTCATAGTTTAAAAAAGTTTACAGATAAACTTTATGCAATTCAATTAAAGAAATTACATAACGTTTGTGATAAGCCGCTATATTTAGGTTTCGTGGTTTTAGAATTATCGAAATGGAAAATGTATGATTTTCACTATTCATACATGAAACCTAAATTTGGGGATGCGCTAAAACTTAATTATATGGACACTGATTCATTTATTTACTCAATAAATACAGAAGATTTATATGCAGACATTAGAAATGATATCGAGTATAAATTTGATACATCCGAGTATTCAGATGAATTGGCTGCACTTTATAATTTTAAGCAGTGTAATAAGAAGCGGTTAGGTTTCTTTAAGGATGAATTGAATGGTAGGGCAATGACAGAGTTTGTAGGCTTGAGGTCAAAGATGTATGCCTATAAATCAGAAAGTGTCGGTAATCTGCCTGAAAAGTGTGTGAAAAAGAACAAGGGTATAAAACGTAGTTGTTTACAAAAAATTACATTTGATGGATATAAAACATGTCTATTTACTGGTCAGCAAGAATATGATTCTATGTGTATGTTTAGATCTAGAGGACATGAAATAAGCACGATAAAAATAACGAAAATAACATTAGACAACAAAGATGACAAGCGAATTATTTGTGATGATGGAGTTTCAACTCTAGCAATAGGGCATTATTCTACAATAGAAAATAGAATAAGGAGTGAAATGGCCACTTTGGAAGCTCAGACAATGGTTTGGCGTAGCCAAAAAGAGAGCTCTCAAAGACCTCTAACTAATAAAATATCACTTAAAAGAAAGATTGAAGAAAATGAAAGTGCGACTATAGAAAAAATGACCCACCTTATAGAGCATTATGCTTCTGATTATTATGCTAAGAAATTCAAAGAATAATAAGAAACAAAAAAAAAATAAAAAATAAATAAATAAAAATAAAAAAAAATAATAAAACAAATGTAAAATATGTAAATAAAACAAATTATATAAGCTTGTAATAAAATATAACAATAATTTATTTAAAAATGTTTAAATCGAAGATATTAAAATTATAAATAAATCCTATGTAAATAATAGTATATTTAAGAATTTATTAAAATATCATAATATCAACTAGGTATTCATCTGGGAAACGAGTTTTTTTCAGTTCTTCTTTATAAAAACCACCCTTAATTGGATTAGAATTTAAATCCTCCAGTAAGTATGTCACAGGATTAGTATTTTGTACTTTAATAATTTTAAAGATTTCAGTGCTCCAATTTTTCGTGTAGGATTTTTCAAAAACTCCTTTATATTTCGAAATTCGAACATTATCACCAATTTTTAGTTTGCTACCTGTAAACATTTTTATGTTATTGTATACAGTTTTTAAAATATGATTCTCATTCTCGCTGTTTACATCTATGGGAGCCATTTTTATTGTTCTATGT
>NW_027222610.1:0-4000 GCF_030179895.1 Drosophila kikkawai
TATGAGGCGAAGATCGACCACTACAAATCTCCTGGAACTCACCTCTTTCGTTATTAGAGGTTTCCAACGTAACTTTCAAACCGACGTGATTTACACAGACTTCAGTAAAGCTTTTGACTCGGTTAATCACTCTCTTCTTGTAAGGAAGCTTGACTTAATCGGGTTTCCTGTCGATCTTCTTAAATGGATTTTGAGCTATTTGAGCAACAGAATTCAAAAGGTTCTGTTTAAAAATGCTCTATCCAAATTCCTCAGAGTCACTTCTGGCGTCCCACAGGGTAGCCACCTCGGCCCGCTGCTATTTACATTGTTTATCAATGACCTCCCGCTGGTTTTAACGAATTCTAGAGTACTTATGTACGGTGATGACGCTAAGCTATGCTTGCAGTATAAGGACAGCTCTTGCCAGTCAGACCTGCAATCGGATCTTAATAACTTTCAAGCATGGTGTCGTGCTAATTTATTACATCTCAATAGTTCTAAATGCAAGCTGATGACATTTTCACGTGTCACTCCCCAGTCTGCCACATATATGCTAAATGATTGCGCTCTTGATAGAATATCTCTTGTTGATGATTTAGGCGTTCGCTTAGACCCTAAACTTTCGTTCTCTGAACATATTTCGTGCATGGTTAATAAAGCCAAAGGCATGCTCGGTTTTATTAAGAGGTGGTCGAAGGAATTCGATTCCCCTTATATAACGAAGACCCTTTTTACTTCGTTAGTTCGCCCTATATTGGAGTATGGTTCATGCGTCTGGAGTCCTCAATTCGGAATCCATATTAACCGTATTGAATCTGTACAAAAGAACTTTTTACTTTTCGCCCTCCGTGGCCTACCTTGGGATGCTGATGAGAGGCTACCGTCGTATTCAAGTAGACTCCTATTAATTAACTTACCCTCCCTAGCTAACCGTAGAACGATGCTTGGTGTCGTATTCCTTCATAACCTAATAAACGGTGATGTTGAGAGCCCCTTTCTTTTAGGGCAGCTTAACTTCCACGTTCCCCGACTAACATCTAGAACCCAAATCCCTTTATTTGTAAATCACTGTAGGCGGGAGTTTGAAGTACATGAACCCTTTAGGGTTTTATGTACGGATTACAACCGCCTCTCTGACATTATAACTCGTAGTGACAGCCCTTCCGTACTAAAAACTTTAATACTTGTTGAGTTAGCTCGTAATGTATCACCTTAATCTAATTTTGCATGCGTTTTTATTTATTTATTGTAGTATTTAGTTACATTATATTAATTTTTTAATATTTATTTTGCATGCGTTTTTATTTATTTATCGTAGTTCATAATATTATACTTTTTTATATTTATTTTGCATGCGTTTTAACTTTTACTTTACTTATATATATATATAAATAAATTATATTTTTTTCTTAATAAATTTTATTTGTTTACTCTCGTAACGTTTCCTCGTTCTTTTCTTCCTTCATTAACCGCGTCTATCTAGTTCGCGATTCGTGCCGTACGTCACGCGGCTGCGCCCCTCGGTCGGTTGGGCGGGAGGTGGAAGCGGGACCCCGCGCGAAACAAAAAAAAAAAAAAAAAAAAAAAAAAAAAATAAGCGAAAACTTGTGGTAGGCTAGATACACATAAGGCCCACTGTACATTGTATTAGCATAGAATCAGGATAAAGCCCATTGTATTGAAGAGGCATACAAGATAAAAGCCCCGTTAGAATTAAGTATAACACTGTCATCTCTGTCTATCTCATACATTAGCATTAAGGGATAAATACGTACGTATACCTATCTCGCTTACGCATCGAAAGGTATAAGTAGAGGAAAAGCAACGACGCCGCGTCATTCGGTGGCGTGCGTTAATTGAGAGAAGTCGAAAGTGTGTTAAAATAATAAAGATCATATTATACCGGATTCATTTCGGCGTTTACAAACTTTTTTCCACAAATTGAATTAAAACGTAATTATGAATGTGCTCTCATTGATTTTTATACATTCAATTCTATTCCGAATGTTGATAAGAGGAATAATCTATTTCATATTGGTGATAAAGTAATAGAAATACCAGAGGGTTCATATGAATTTGATGACATTATAAAATATATTTTTAATAAACTTAAAGAACATCAACTTCATGAGAGCGTTAAAATTGAATGTAATAATAATACATTTCAAGTTCAAGTTCTAACAAAAAATGAAACTATATATTTTAATCATGAACGATCGATTGGTCAGCTATTTGGATTCAATAAACGGAAATTAAGGCCTCATAATGATGAAATTCACAACTCGGATAATCCAATAAATATTTTAAAAGTGAATTCCATTAGATTGCAATGTAATATTATTAGCGGATCGTATGTTGGAAATAAACCAAATCATGTGCTTCACGAATTTGGGATTAATGTACCCCCTGGCTATAAAATGAACATTAATTTATTTACCTGTCAACTGTAGAGAAATAAGCACGCTTGAAGTACGGGTAACTGATCAGAACGGAGATTTAATTAATCTGCGAGGAGAAACTGTATCAATTCGTTTACACTTGCGAGCAGCAGAATGATCATCTATAATAAAAAGCCCATTCCTCGCGCCCCTATCAACATTACTAAGTCGAAAGCTGAAGTGAAAACATCAACATCATCTCAAGGAGCTTCACATAAACGAGCTGCTCTATCATTAAAAAATAAATTGATTTTAAAATCACTTGGATTTAATATTAAATAAAGTTTTATAACTAGTTTTCAAATGAATGAAATTTTTCATGTTCAAGAAAAGCCTATCAATGATCAAAGTATCATTAAAAAGGAGTACCATACGTATCATCCATATCAACAAAACTTCAAAACAAATGATGAAGTCCGGATCTGTGTACAGAACTCTGACATCAATCTGTTGCCATGTGAAAGCTTTCTCCACTTTGAAGGCACACTTAGCAAAATTATTGATGCGAATACAGGAACAAGCAGTACAAATGGTGTTGATGGTCTACTTAAAAATAATTGCATGGCTTATTTTTTGGATGAAATAAGATACGAACTAAATGGAACTGAGCTTGATAGGACACGGTTCACTGGTATTACATCAACCCTCAAGAACTTTCTGTCCATCAGTCATGAGGAAAAACATCTTTATCGCAATGCTGGATGGAGCGGAGGAGATGATATCAGATCTGGGGGTCATTTCTCCTTTTCTGTTCCGCTTCGGATGCTTTTGGGCTTTACAGAGGATTTTAGGAGAGTCATATTAAATTGTAAACATGAAATAATCCTCCTACTAGCTAAAAATACAGATGAAATGTATTATAAAACTGTGGATGGGAAAACACATAATATTGCTATACACAGTATTAGTTGGAAGGTACCCCATATTGTTTTAAGCGATAGTACAAAAATTAAAATGAATAATATAGTGAAAAATGGAGCTAGTCTTCCACTTTCATTTCGCAGCTGGGATTGTTATATAAATCCAACATTGGTACAGGGAACGCATCATGTATGGAATGTTAAGCTGGCTGCAAATAGAGAGAGACCACGATTTGCTATTATTGCATTCACCTTAAATGGAGAACTAATTTCAAAAAATTTGAGAAATGCAAAGGTATATCTTAATTCCGATGTGTACCCTTATGAGGATTTGAATATTAAATACAATGAAAATCGTTTCGCTGTCTTGTATGATATGTATGCCAGATTTCAAGAGAGCTATTACAATAGAGAGTCCCATCCACTTCTATCTCCAACGGAATTTATGAGCAGGGCTCCCATTGTAGTTGTCGATCTCTCATATCAAAATGAGAGTGTAAAATCAGGACCCATTGATATAAAAATTTCAACAGAACTAACTAAAGCAAGTGAGATGAATACTAAGGTATATTGCCTTCTCATTCATGATCGGCTAGTCGAATACACACCACTAACTGGATTGGTTCAACGTATTGTATAAAAATTGAATAACATTTCTTCAATCAATTTCTGGAAATCGTTGGAAGTGGACGTCTACGGAACAAAACACAAAAAATAAAT
>NW_027222611.1:0-3000 GCF_030179895.1 Drosophila kikkawai
TGTCGCATCGATATTTAAATCCCAATTCGTGTGGTCCGATCCGATATAAGCTCTGATCGCGGCTAGGATCGACCTATTTACACGCTCGCTTGCATTCGCTTGCGGTGAATAAATTGCTGTACATATCTGTTTAATTCCGAACTTGGTTAGAAATGATCTGAAATACTGACATCTGTATAAACGCGATTATCAGACTTCATAAAGATTGCGGAAATCAGTTTTTGGCGATTGCCTCGAACTGCTTTCCAAAAACTTCGCAGACGCTTGGTTGAACGTCTTGTTTTGCAAACGCAGGAGCAAGAACTGACTTCTCCGAAGATTCGCTGTCTTGCGGCTGCGTAATTCGCTACTCTGACATGAAATGGCTGGTAATGATTGACATTAATCGGTTTAGGTTCGTCCGGTTTGTTATTTGACTCGTCTGGGTTTATTATTACTAATGGTTCTGTCTGTGTACCACTATCAGAATTTACTGTCTCGGATGCGACGTGTGGCAAGATTTGACCGGCGCATCCATCGGATAGTTTTCCGAAGGGTTGCATTTTTGACACCTGGGCTTGAACGTATTCTTTGCTCCGCACCCGTAGCAAAAGATGGTGCGAACTTCAAGACAATCATCAAAACGATGTCCAAGTTTGTCGCAATTCCAACACTTAAGTTGCTTTCGCTGTATAGCCGCAACTTCAGCTGTTTCACTATCATCAAACTCTTCTTCTATTTGAGACACAAAAGATCGTTGCTGAAAACCACCTCTGACTGATTGAGCTTTCATTTGCCTACAAAATTGTTCGTGCGTACGGACTTCCTCCCTGAGATGAGCTAACGTGTCTATACGCAAATGCATAAGTTCATATCGTAGTGAAGGTTTCGCTTGTCGAATAAGAAGCCTCACTAACGATTCTTCTGAGATCGGCGTGCTCAAGCGAGACACAAGTTTCTCTACTTGGAATTGGTAGTCTTCAAAAGGTTCTTTTTCAGCTTGACGCCTACTGTTTATGAACTCCCAAATGTCCATGTCCGAGTCACTCTCCTTGAACTTATTCCGAAATTCTCTGCAAAATAGAATCCAGTTAAACTGAGGAAACGAACGGTGGAATTTCCAGTACCATTCGCTCGCTTTGCCAGCGAAAAATAAATGGAGATGGTCACATAGAAGCTGACGATTCCCATTTAAATTTTGCTGTGCTAATGCCTGTATGCGATAAAGGAACTCTTCTGTCTGTAACCCGTCCTTTAATCCATCAAACTTGATGTGCCAACTCTGAATGATGCTCGGCACCTTTTCTGGCTGAACTGTAGAACCCGATCTATCGACGCGCTGAGTGTTTAGATGAATATCATGGTAAACCGTTTCTGCTGAATGAGCTTCCCTTGGTTGATCTCGTCTATCGTTCATTCTCCTATTCGGAGTTTGAGCAGAACCACCAAGCTGTAGGTTCGCTACTTGCGCTCGTATAAACTCTGAAAGTTCTTGCCTAATGACTTGTTGCTGTGCCTGCATGGCTGTCTGTACTACTCTCTCTATGTCCTCTAAATTTTCTGCCCTAGAAATATCTCTTACAGAATCTGTGTCAAGACTTTGCTCGAGGTGGTTCGCTGGATTATTGCGACCTGACCTCAGCGTCATTCCTGTTCGTTGTCCGCCGCCTCGGCGTTGACCTGTATTCCTGCCTCTTCTTCCGCCTGCTCTACCTCTGTTCGTATGCTCAATCGACACGCTGTAAGCCGGTAAATCGTTGTTGACAGTATTAGTACCTCCTAATCTACGATCCGCAGCTGACAATTCCGCTAAAAGATTGTTGTTCGACAAGGACAATTGTTGTGCTGTGTATTCTCGATTGCACATTGGACATCCATTGGAATCAATCATATGATCCCTGATACACTGATGGTGGAATGTATGACCGCAAGGAGTAGTTGCTGTTAAATCGCTTGCGCTCAATGGTTGCGTACAAATTGAACAAGATGTAATTTCGCCGCCTGCTGCGGCAGATAAATCGACGTTGCTGTGACGTACTGACATATCGCAAAAATACTTTGGTTATATACAAATAAATTCAATAGTTTCGTGATTGATCTTATAATGACTGCATGCTCGCTATGTGAATTAAACTCCTTATGTTTCTTGATAGCTTACAAAAAGTTAAATTTCGAAGCAAAATTAATAAAAAACAAGAAAGGAAGCTAACTTCGGCACGCCGAAGTTTGTATACCCTTGCAGATTGGTTTTTATGTTTATATTATAGATTTAAATGCTGAAAACACTTACAAAAACAGAGTTTCATTACATTTTACCTATACTTATTATGTTTACAGTTTGACAGTTACAGTTTTACATTCCCAGCTTTACATTTTCTCTACATTTACAGATCGTTTATATGGCAGCTGTATGATATAGTTGTCGGATTTTTATGAAATTTATACCAAAATTCTAGAATAATAAAAAAAGCTTATATCTCAGAGTAGATAAACATACGATGAAAAACAACGAAGCTATAATTTTTTTCCTATTTATTTCTCGATCGTTCCTATGGCAGCTATATGATGTAGTCGGCCGATTTGCATAAATTTTTTACCAAAATTCAGAAATAATATAAAATGGCCATATCTAAAAAATGGAGCAAAATTTTTGAAAAACAGCAAAGTTATAAATTTTTTTCTAGAAATGTATCGTACATTTGTATGGCAGCTATATGATATAGTCGTCCGATCCGGCCCGTTCCGACATATATAGCAGTGAGAGTATATAGAAGACTATATGCAAAGTTTCATTCAGATAGCTTTAAAACTGAGGGACTAGTTTGCGTAGAAACAGACAGACAGACAGACGGACAGACGGACAGACGGACAGACGGACAGACGGACAGACGGACATGGCTAGATCGACTCGGCTGTTGATGCTGATCAAGAATATATATACTTTATAGGGTCGGAAACGTCTCCTTCACTGCGTTGCAAACTTCTGACTGAAATTATAATACCCTGCAAGGGTATAAAAAT
>NW_027222612.1:0-37000 GCF_030179895.1 Drosophila kikkawai
ACACACCCAAAACCTCATCGACAAGAAGGCCTTCTTCGAGAACAACAAAGTGGGTGAGTGGACACAGAAAACAACTTATGTCGCCCAGTGTAAAGGCTGATTACCGGCATTAATGCTTATCAGCATCGATTGATTTTTGTTATTTTGCCAATTCCTCTTTTTTATTCTGATTCATGTTATCATCGTAAATTTAAAGCAGTTAAATGTTAAGCCAAAACATGCGCTACACTGAAAAAAATTAAAACCTAATTATTTTGTTATTTTGCATATACATATTTTCTTTTTCAGCAATAGAAACTGTTTTATTGTAATTGTGCGATGTAGGTTGTTGAAGCGAAACAAAAAATCGAATAATAAATAAATAAAATTATGTAGACCCAAAACAAACGAAAAAAAAAAAAAAACAAATAAAAACAATTAAATGGGCATAGTTATAATTTAATAAAATTTTCTAGCATCATAATTAGGCACCACACTACCATTATCACTGATTTACACTAAACAAAATAGAATTAATAATGACACTGGAAAAAATTTAAATGATTAAATAAATAATAATATTAACCTTAAGTAAATAAAATAGGCTATGTAATGATAGGGTTTAATAATTAATAAATAAATAAATTAGGCATTGAAATCTAGTAGACATATGAAGAAAAATAATTATATTAGGACTTCGTTTATTATTGTTAATTGGAGATATGTACACTGAAAAATATGGAAAAGGAATTTTTGTTTGATTATTAAAAATTATTATAATGATGATGAATTTTTAAGTTTTCTTACTTATGGCATGGGAGACTAACAAACTGATGCATACGTAAATACTTTTGGGGTCTTTCGCTAACGATTACAAGAAGGACCATGGTTGGGAGGGTAAAGATATAGGGTGTGGCGAACAACAGCCAAGGCCACCCCGGCAGGCTCAAACACTAATTCGTGCTTTCTCGTTTCTCAATTTTTTTTCTCGCAGTTTAGTTTTGCCTTGTTTCATATTTTACTAATTATGAGACAATTGTTTTGTGTGTTGGTTTCGAATGAGGATCGTCTCATAGTGTAGATTCAGGAGGGACTCTATAATAAAACCTTTGACGTAACAATCCTTATCCGCAGCAAAAACCCCCCCCACATCTCCCGCTAGAGCTAGGAATCAATGGGTCCCGCTCAGCTGCTGGATAAGGGTCGACAAGCCTGAATGTGGTTAACACTCGGAGGTATGATCGAGAACAACGATACCCTGTTTATGTTTTCCCCTTTCAACGGCGACATTACGTCACATAGATTTTTGGCGCCCAACGTGTGGGGCAAGTGCGTTTACTGTACATATATTTTGGCCCAGCAGGCAGGTGCGAACAGCACTTCGATTTTCCGTGCAGTCGCTAATGCTAAAAGGCAGGTGCTTAAATGTTTGTTTTGTATAGGTACTAACCCAGGATTATTGAAAGTTGTAAATCAAGCTTTAGTAAGTTTTAAATAGACTATTGGAAAGCGATCCATTATTAGCGAGTGCTGATAGGCTTCGACCGTAGAAAATTTAATTCTGAAAAAAATAAATTCTTTGGAATAAAATAGCTTGCAACCAAATAACATCAACGTATGATCTTACGATTGACAGAGTTGAAACGAAATCGTTTTTCGCTTTAGCCTTTGTAATTTGTGAGAACAGTATCGGGTTGTTACAACAGTCATAATCTGAAAGCTCTTTGTCTTTGATGAGATTTTTATTACCATTATGAAAGTAGTCAAGAAAACTGATTGATTTTGTTATACATCTTTGGAAATCGAGTTTTTGAGTATTCGGAAATTTTCGACCGAGATTACAGGTAGCTTGCTATCAGAATAATTAAAAACTTGAGTAAAGTAAGAGAAAGTCTTAATCAAAGGTGTTCTATTGTGTGATCATTGTTTGAAAACGAACTAGAGGTAAGCTACTGGAATACAATATAAATGCATTTGTGTTTTATTGTCCGTAGAAAACTGTACAGTAAAGTAGATAATAGAGGTCATGCACAAGAATTACATTTACTAATTGCAATAGCCCAATTTAAATAAATTCATAAAGCACAGAATTAGTAGAAAGCCCAGAAATATGCATCTTTTGTTTATGTCTCCCTGAAAACGCCATAAGAAAAAAAAAAAATTGTTAAGTATGCCACTTGAACACAGCTTTGAGTCAGGAAAAACTCAGCATCAAGCAGATTCGGCAGCAAATATCTGTCTTATTTGCGAAGAAATTATGCTAAACACACAACCTTGTGTTATAACGCAATGTAATCACATTTTTCATAAGCATTGTTTGGAAACACATGTACCAGTACATAAAGAGTGTCCTTGCTGCTTAAAAGCAGTACAGCCAAAAGATTGGAAAGTAGTTGTAGGTAGCCATTCACCGAATGCAAGGAGCGCGGTCAACAACCCTCCAAAAAGAGTCGTTGCAACAGGTTCTCGTCCGTGTACTCGGTCGTTAGCACATCAACTAGAAGCAATTGCACAACCGGCACCAACGGAAGCCGAGGTTCTGGTCAGAGTTCATGACCAGTTAAATTTATCAAATTCAGAAAACCAACATCCACCAGGAAGTACGCCTACGAATCAAGAAGTTAGGGCAAGATCAGATCAAGTCGCCAACGCACCAGTTAGACGAGGTCGCCCTCCAAGGCAAAGAAGACAGAATAATCCGCCAGTAGTCAATAGTGTACCGCGAGCGGAGATAGAATCTATCGTTCGAGAGACAGTGACTCGGGTTTTGTCATCCATGTCAGGAAGTGGTAGCCTAGCACCGCCACCCGGACAAGTAGCTGAACATGCAAGCCCAGGTACAGTTCGAAGTTATAGGTCCGCAAATGGTATGCATATGCATACTCTTGGTCCACATAAAATCGCAGATGTTCTTCAGAAATGGGGAGTAAGGTTTGATGGAACAGTAGAAGGCTTATCGGTAGAGGAATTTCTAAACCGAGTGAAGATTTTGACAGTTGAACACTTTGACGGTGATCTAGAAATTATTAGCAGAAATATTCATCATCTTTTAATTGGAAAAGCTAGTAGTTGGTTCTGGAGATATCATAAAAGGGTTCAAACATTCAACTGGAGAGAATTTTGCGCTGCTTTTCGAGAACAATATCGTGAGAGCAGAACAGCAACAGAGTTACGTGAACAAATTCGCTCCCGGAAGCAAAAGCCAGGAGAGTCGTTCGACACGTTTTATGAGAGTGTTTGTAAGCTCATGGATAGACTATCAGTGAGTTTTGCAGAAGACGAGCTAGTAGAGATGATACAAGGAAATCTACTGATCGACATGAAAGAGAGATTGTTATTTGAAAACATTTCATCTATTTCCGAGTTACGAAGGTTGGTTCATAAGCGAGAGAATTTTCTTAGGGAAGCAGGCCGAGTGCGGTCATCACAAACTAAGCCCGGACCATATCGCGTATACGCGGTGGAGGACAACCAACTCAGTGAGACTCAGGAATGTGAGGATGATAACGAAATTGCAGCAATTCATCGCACAACTCCTTTGTTGTGTTGGAACTGTGAGGCTCCCGGTCACATATGGGAAAATTGCTTGGCCGAGAGACGTATTTTTTGTTATGGTTGCGGAGCCCCGCAAATATATAAACCCAATTGCCAAAACTGCAAGCGAAAGGCGGAAAACCGGCAAGGGGGGGCATCCAATCCAGGAAGGGTGTCCCAGAAGTAGAAGATAACTCAAGAACAGATGTTGAAAAGCTTCGCATCTTAGAAAGTAAGGTAGATCAAAAGTCGAATCCTGAAGTTAATATATCATTTAAGCCCTATCATGAGAGGTTAAGAAACTATTATCTAGTAAGAGAACGAATTTTTGCTGGACTCGTGAAAAAGAGTAGACGAAATACCCTCAGGATGCGAAATTACTATCGTTCGTTAAAAAAGAAGAAAACTATGATTGTGTCAACTGTGTTTCAAAACAACATTGATCGTCGTAGTTATGCCAGCGTAGCATTCTTGGATTTTTCTGAACTAAGTTTGCTTGATACGGGGGCCAACATAAGTTGTATTGGTTCGTCCCTAGCGCTTACGGACTTTTCGAAGTATCCCAATTTTAAGGCAATTTTGTCTCAAGTCCGAACCGCTGACGCCAAGTCTCACCAAGTTCTAGGAAGTCTGAAAGTAAAAATGCAATATCAAAATAAAGAGAAAGATGTAGAACTATTCATAATCCCGTCTATAGCCCAGAGGTTAATATTAGGTATAGATTTCTGGCGAGCTTTCGAGTTAGCTCCTGGGATCATTAGTTCTATATTGAATGAAGAAATAGAAGTAAGTGAAGAGGAGGAAAAATACCCATTATCAGTAAAAGAAAAACAACAACTTGAGGCTGTTAAGGAGTTATTTCCGAATTTTGAAAAACAAGGATTAGGTCGCACTGCCTTGATTAAGCATAGTATCGACATAGGAGAAAACAAGCCTGTGAAACAGCGTTATTATCCGGTGAGCCCAGCTGTCGAAAAGCTTATGTATACGGAAATTGACCGCATGCTTAGCCTCGGAGTGATCGAACCTTCGCAAAGTGCGTGGAGTTCTCCAATGCGTCTGGTGGTAAAGCCAAACAAAGTTCGTTTATGCCTTGACGCACGGAAACTGAACGATGCTACTAAAAAAGATGCTTACTCACTGCAAAGCATCGAAGGCATATTTGCTCGTTTGCCAAAAGCAAATATGATTTCGAAACTGGATCTTAAAGATGCCTATTGGCAAATAGAGTTGACAGAGGAAGCGAAACCATTGACTGCATTTACAGTCCCAGGTCGAGCGTTATATCAGTTTACGGTCATGCCTTTTGGCTTATGTAATGCTCCCTCGACGATGTCCAGGCTAATGGATGACTTAATTCCGCCAGATTTACGTCATTGCGTTTTCGGATATCTCGACGACCTATGCATTGTCTCAAAAGATTTTGCGTCACATTTAGCAGTTCTAGTGCGTATTGCAGATCAATTCAAAAAAGCTAACCTAACTCTAAACATAAAGAAAAGTCACTTTTGTGTTACTAAGGTGAATTATCTAGGGTATGTGATCGGAAGTGGTGGAATAGCCACAGATCCGGAAAAAATATCCTGTGTAATTAACTGGCCCACACCGAAAAATTTGAAACAAGTGAAAGGTTTTCTCGGTGTATGTGGTTGGTACAGGCGATTTATAAAAGACTTTGCAGAAATCACCTGTCCCATTACAGAAGTCTTAAAAACAAGAAAATGTTTTAAATGGTCTCCGGAAGCCCAGGACGCCATGGAGAAATTGAAACAGTTGCTAACGTCAGCGCCTGTGTTACAAAATGCGGATTTTTCCCGTAAATTTTTTGTACACTGTGATGCTAGTGATTATGGCATTGGTGCTGTGTTGGTACAAGTATCTGATAGCGGAGAGGAAAGACCATTGGCATTTATGTCCAAAAAACTCTCGAAATCGCAAAGAAACTATAGTGTAACGGAACGCGAATGTCTGGCAGTGATATTAGCGATCGAAAAATTCCGATGCTATTTGGAATTACAGCCATTTGAAGTAGTGACAGATCACTCAAGCCTTCTCTGGCTTATGCGACAGCAGAATGTATCTGGCAGATTAGCCCGTTGGATTTTTAGATTGCAAGCTTTTAAGTTCACAATTTCACATCGTAAAGGGAAAGATCATATTGTTCCTGATGCGTTATCTAGAATTTGTGACCCAGAAATCGATAGTGTTGAATGGATAGGTCCAGAAATTGATTTAGAATCGTCATCTTTTCTAGACCCTGATTACATCCAGCTCAAGGAAACAATAGAAGCAAATAGAGAAAAGTTCCCGGATCTGCGAACGGCAGACCGATTTGTGTACATACGCACCGAACACCCCTCCGGAAATGCAGCCCAGGACTCGGACTGTTGGAAGTTGTGGGTGCCGGAGGCAATACGAGTAGAGGCGATCCGCAAAGCGCATGACTGAGTTATATCTGCGCATGGGGGAATGCAGAAAACAATTGAACGTTTGCGAAGACACTTGTTTTGGCCAGGTTTGTCCAAACAAGTTCGAGAATACGTTCGCGAGTGCGATGTTTGCAAAGAGACTAAAGCCCCGAACACAACATTACGGCCTCCCATGGGTCAGCAAAGTGTTTCGTGCAGGCCGTTTCAAAAACTGTATGTTGACATATTAGGTCCTTACCCGCGAAGTAAGAAAGGTCACATAGGGTTACTTATTGTCCTTGATCACTTCAGTCGTTACCATTGGTTGTGTCCTCTAAAAAAATTTACATCTTCCGCGATAATAGATTTTCTGCGAAATCGAATTTTAGCTGAATTTGGAACACCCGAGATCCTCGTAAGCGACAATGGATCTCAATTCAAGTCTAATGAGTTTGAAGCCTTTTTAACAAAGTTTGGAATCAAGCATACGCTTACCGCGTTATATTCTCCTCAGAGCAACGCGGCGGAGAGGGTAAATCGCTCCTTATTGGCTGCGATACGATCCTATCTTCGAGCAGATCAAACCGAATGGGATTCTAATTTAACTAGCATTTCCTCGGCATTGCGATCCTCGCTGCACCAAGCCCTTGGCTGCTCACCTTACAAGGCTTTGTTGGGTTTCAATATGGTAAATCATGGAAGTGATTATAAGTTGTTGAGAAAGCTATCTCTCTTGGAAGAATCTCCGCTTTTGAGTTGTCAGGATAAACTTCATTGGTTACGAGATGAGATAAAGCAAAATAGCCGCACGGCGTATGAGCGTAATGCGACGCAATACAACTTGCGATCCAGACCAGTCTCGTACAAAGAAGGCCAAGAGGTGTTTAAACGCAACTTTTACCTGAGTAACTTCGCTAAGAATTTCAATAAGAAATTAGGGCCGCAGTTTTCAAAATGTCGGGTGAAGAAAAAAGTAGGAACAGCTTATAACTTGCTCGAAACATTACAAGGCAAAGAAATCGGTACATATCACGCCAAGGATCTTCGAAGCTAATTCCAGCTAATCGTGCCTCGGAGCCTCGTTAGATTATCTGGTGGTGTAATGAAACCATATAAAAACTTTTTCCAGCTTCTGGCTTCGATCTTTTTCTATTGGAGTCGTCAAGCTGAGAAGTTGGTCCCGAACCCAGCAGGGAAAATATACAAGTGAGCATATGCACATGTGCTCCGGACCCTAATCCCACTGCTATTTCGGCATCGGTTGAAAAAGGCCATCAACAAACGCCAATCTACCGGCTGCCAAAGATTGCCGTGTCGGCAAGGTCACGCTTGTTTTCTTCGACTACACGGCGAGAAATCGCTAGGTCGATTGAGCAGAACAAAAATACAAGAAAAGGAAGCACTGGCTAAACGAGGCAGCAGAGCAGATTGGTTACGCTATTCAGAGCCGGCCAAAAAAAGGCGGCTGGAGCAGTTATCTCTGCTGGGGAAAATTTATTTGGAGTTCGCAGCAGCTTGGAGCAGAGAAAAACCCACAAAAAGTGACCCAAAAATAAACGTGTGAAACAGTGCAGATTTCAAAAAAAAAAAATTTAAAATTAAAAACCCTTAAAATCTAGTGACAAATTAAAAGTTAACGAAGACGAGGAAATGGGTTAAAACAACTCATAAAATATACGACTAGTTAAAATGTAAAATCTTAAGAAAAAAACCCGACCTCAAAACAGAAAAAAAAACATGCAGAATAGTGTAAATACATATATATAAATCTTATTTTTTTTTATTAAATACCAGTAGAGTTAAACCCTCTCGAAACCTCGTCATTATTGCCAAATCATGAAATGAATTATTATTGATGTGCCTCAAATCGGATAAGAAATAAAATTTAAAATAGGTATGTAAGAGATGTAAACGGTGTAAAAACAATGACAGTGGTAGTGATGGTGCTGCATATGAGCAGTCAATATGATAGGAAAAAAAAAACAAGAGCGTGAGCTTAGCAAATCCAACTAAAATCGTACACTGCAATACAAAGTTTCGTTGCCAGTAAGAATACAAAATATTTTAAAACTAAACAAAAAACTAAAACACAGTAAAATAAAATAAATAATATGTAGCTGTATAAGTTTCGTTGCCAGTAAGAATACAAAAAATTTTAAAACTAAACAAAAAACTAAAACACAGTAAAATAAAATAAATAATATGTAGCTGTATAATTAATATCAAATATGAAAACGTAACTAAAAAAAAAAAAAAAAATTTAAATAACTTCTACATATTTTAAATATTAATAAAAAAAAAAAAAAAAAACAAAACAAACAAACAAATTAAGATCATGCGGCTATATTTTTAATTTTTAATTTTCCCCTAATACACACCCAAAACCTCATCGACAAGAAGGCCTTCTTCGAGAACAACAAAGTGGGTGAGTGGACACAGAAAACAACTTATGTCGCCCAGTGTAAAGGCTGATTACCGGCATTAATGCTTATCAGCATCGATTGATTTTTGTTATTTTGCCAATTCCTCTTTTTTATTCTGATTCATGTTATCATCGTAAATTTAAAGCAGTTAAATGTAAAGCCAAAACATGCGCTACACTGAAAAAAATTAAAACCTAATTATTTTGTTATTTTGCATATACATATTTTCTTTTTCAGCAATAGAAACTGTTTTATTGTAATTGTGCGATGTAGGTTGTTGAAGCGAAACAAAAAATCGAATAATAAATAAATAAAATTATGTAGACCCAAAACAAACGAAAAAAAAAAAAAAAAAACAAAAATAAAAACAATTAAATGGGCATAGTTATAATTTAATAAAATTTTCTAGCATCATAATTAGGCACCACATTACCATTATCACTGATTTACACTAAACAAAATAGAATTAATAATGACACTGGAAAAAATTTAAATGATTAAATAAATAATAATATTAACCTTAAGTAAATAAAATAGGCTATGTAATGATAGGGTTTAATAATTAATAAATAAATAAATTAGGCATTGAAATCTAGTAGACATATGAAGAAAAATAATTATATTAGGACTTCGTTTATTATTGTTAATTGGAGATATGTACACTGAAAAATATGGAAAAGGAATTTTTGTTTGATTATTAAAAATTATTATAATGATGATGAATTTTTAAGTTTTCTTACTTATGGCATGGGAGACTAACAAACTGATGCATACGTAAATACTTTTGGGGTCTTTCGCTAACGATTACAAGAAGGACCATGGTTGGGAGGGTAAAGATATAGGGTGTGGCGAACAACAGCCAAGGCCACCCCGGCAGGCTCAAACACTAATTCGTGCTTTCTCGTTTCTCAATTTTTTTTCTCGCAGTTTAGTTTTGCCTTGTTTCATATTTTACTTATTATGAGACAATTGTTTTGTGTGTTGGTTTCGAATGAGGATCGTCTCATAGTGTAGATTCAGGAGGGACTCTATAATAAAACCTTTGACGTAACAATCCTTATCCGCAGCAAAAACCCCCCCCACATCTCCCGCTAGAGCTAGGAATCAATGGGTCCCGCTCAGCTGCCGGATAAGGGTCGACAAGCCTGAATGTGGTTAACACTCGGAGGTATGATCGAGAACAACGATACCCTGTTTATGTTTTCCCCTTTCAACGGCGACATTACGTCACACAGCTCAGATAATAATGCATATATCCACTTTAGAATTTATATTTATATTAGTTTTTACACGTCTAATACATTTGCATACTCAATTGTAAATTTGTAAACAAAGAGTTCACAACTCAGATAATAATGCATATATCCACTTTAGAATTTATATTTAAATTAGTTCTTACAATGCTAATACATTTGCATACTCGATTGTAAATTTGTAAACAAAAAGTTCACAACTCAGATAATAATGCATATATCCACTTTAGAATTTATATTTAAATTAGTTCTTACAATGCTAATACATTTGCATACTCGATTGTAAATTTGTAAACAAAAAGTTCACAACTCCGCTTATAGTGTATGTATCCACGGCAGAATTTGTACTTATATTAGTTTTTACACCGCTTATACATTTGCATACTCAATTGTAAATTGTAAACAAAAAGTTCATAACTCAGCTAATAATGCATGTATCCACGGCAGAATTTGTACTTATATTCGTTTTTAGAAGGCTAATACATTTGCATACTCAATTGTAAATTTGTAAACAAAAAGTTCACAACTCATCTAATAATACCTGAATCCACTTCAGAATTTATATTTATATTTGTTTTAACACGTCTAATTAGCATACTCTGCTAATAATGTCTGTATCCACTTCAGAATTTGTATTTATAATAGTTTTTACACGGCTAATACATTTGCACACTCAATTGTAAATTTGCAAACAAAAAGTCCACGGCAGAATTTGTACTTATATTAGTTTTTAGAAGGCTAATACATTTGCATACTCAATTGTAAATTTGTAAACAAAAAGTTCAAAACTCCGCTAATAATGCATGTATCCACGGCAGAATTTGTACTTATATTAGTTTTTAGAAGGCTAATACATTTGCATACTCAATTGTAAATTTGTAAACAAATAATGCAAGTATCCACGGCAGAATTTGTACTTATATTAGTTTTTACACGGCTTATACATTTGCATACTCAATTGTAAATTTGTAAACAAAAAGTTCACAACTCAGATAATAATGCATATATCCACTTCAGAATTTGTATTTATATTAGTTTTTACATGGCTAATACATTTGCATACTCAATTGTAAATTTGTAAACAAAAAGTTCCCAACTCAGCTAATAATGCATGTATCCACGGAAGAATTTGTACTTATATTAGTTTTTACACCGCTTATACATTTGCATACTCAATTGTAAATTGTAAACAAAAAGTTCATAACTCAGCTAATAATGCCTGAATCCACTTCAGAATTTGTATTTATATTAGTTTTTACACAGCTAATACATTTGCATACTCAATTGTAAATTTGTAATCAAAAAATTCACATCTCAGCTAATAATGCATGTATCCACGGCAGAATTTATATTTAAATTAATTCCTACAATTCTAATACATTTGCATACTCAATTGTAAATTTGTAAACAAATAATGCAAGTATCCACGGCAGAATTTGTACTTATATTAGTTTTTACACGGCTTATACATTTGCATACTCAATTGTAAATTTGTAAACAAAAAGTTCACAACTCAGATAATAATGCATATATCCACTTCAGAATTTGTATTTATATTAGTTTTTACATGGCTAATACATTTGCATACTCAATTGTAAATTTGTAAACAAAAAGTTCACTACTCAGCTAATAATGTCTGTATCCACTTCAGAATTTGTATTTATAATAGTTTTGACACGGCTAATACATTTGCATACTCAATTGTAAAATTGAAAACAAAAAGTTCACAACTCAGCTAATAATGCCTGAATCCACTTCAGAATTTGTATTTATATTAGTTTTTACACAGCTAATACATTTGCATACTCAATTGTAAATTTGTAATCAAAAAATTCACATCTCAGCTAATAATGCATGTATCCACGGCAGAATTTATATTTAAATTAATTCCTACAATTCTAATACATTTGCATACTCAATTTAAATTTGTAAACAAAAAGTTCACAACTCCGCTAATAATGCATGTATCCACGGCAGAATTTGTACTTAGATTAGTTTTTAGAAGGCTAATACATTTGCAAACTCAATTGTAAATTTGTAAACAAAAAGTTCACAACTCAGCTAATAATGCCTGAATCCACTTCAGAATTTATATTTATATTAGTTTTTACATGGCTAATACATTTGCATACTCAATTGTAAATTTGTAAACAAAAAGTTCACAACTCAGCTAATAATGCATGTATCCACGGTATAATTTGTACTTATATTAGTTTTTACATGGCTAATACATTTGCATACTCTATTGTAAATTTGTAAACAAAAAGTTCACAACTCAGCTAATAATGCATGTATCCACGGCAGAATTTGTTCTTATATTAGTTTTTATACGGCTTATACATTTGCATACTCAATTGTAAATTGGTAAACAAAAAGTTCACATCTCAGCTAATAATGCATGTATCCACCGCAGACTTTGTATTTATATTAGTTTTTACACGGCTAATACATTTGCATACTCAATTGTAAATTTGTAAACAAAAAGTTCACATCTCAGCTAATAATGCGTGTATCCACGGCAGAATTTATATTTAAATTAGTTCTTACAATGCTAATACATTTGCATACTCAATTGTAAATTTGTAAACAAAAAGTTCACAACTCCGCTTATAATGCCTGATTCCATTTCAGAATTTTTATTTATAATAGTTTTTACACGACTAATACATTTGCATACTCAATTGTAAATTTGAAAACAAAAAGTTCACAACTCAGCTAATAATGCATGTATCCACGGCAGAATTTGTACTTATATTAGTTTTTACACGGCTTATACATTTGCATACTCAATTGTAAATTTGTAAACAAAAAGTTCACAACTCAGCTAATAATTCCTGAATGCACTTCAGAATTTATATTTATATTAGTTTTTACACGTCTAATACATTTGCATACTTAATTGTAAATTTGTAAACAAAAAGTTCACAACTCAGATAATAGTGCATATATCCACTTCAGAATTTGTAATTATATTAGTTTTTACATGGCTAATACATTTGCATACTCAATTGTAAATTTGTATACAAAAAGTTCACAACTCAGATAATAGTGCATATATCCACTTCAGAATTTGTAATTATATTAGATTTTACATGGCTAATACATTTGCATACTCAATTGTAAATTTGTAAACAAAAAGTTCACAACTCAGCTAATAATGCATGTATCCACGGCATAATTTGTACTTATATTAGTTTTTACATGGCTAATACATTTGCATACTCTATTGTAAATTTGTAAACAAAAAGTTCATTACTCAGCTAATAATGCATGTATCCACGGCAGAATTTGTACTTATATTCGTTTTTAGAAGGCTAATACATTTGCATACTCAATTGTAAATTGTAAATAAAAAGTTTACAATTCAGCTAATAATGCCTGAATCCACTTCAGAATTTGTATTTACATTAGTTTTTACACGTCTAATACATTTGCATACTCAGCTAATAATGTCTGTATCCACTTCAGAATTTGTATTTATAATAGTTTTCACATGGCTAATACATTTGCATACTCAATTGTAAATTTGTAAACAAAAAGTTTACTGCTCAGCTAATAATGTCTGTATCACTTCAGAATTTGTATTTATAATAGTTTTTACACGGCTTATACATTTGCACTCTCAATTGTAAATTTGTAAACAAAAAGTTCACATCTCAGCTAATAATGCATGTATCCACGGCACAATTTATATTTAAATTATTTCTTACAATTCTAATACATTTGCATACTCAATTGTAAATTTGTAAACAAAAAGTTCACAACTCCGCTAATAATGCATGTATCCACGGCAGAATTTGTACTTAGATTAGTTTTTAGAATGCTAATACATTTGCAAACTCAATTGTAAATTTGTAAACAAAAAGTTCACAATTCAGCTAATAATGCATGTATCCACGGCAGAATTTTTTCTTATATTAGTTTTTACACGGCTTATACATTTGCATACTAAATTGTAAATTTGTAAACAAAAAGTTCACAACTCAGCTAATAATGCCTGAATCCACTTCAGAATTTATATTTATATTAGTTTTTACACGTCTAATACATTTGCATACTTAATTGTAAATTTGTAAACAAAAAGTTCACAACTCAGATAACAATGCATATATCCACTTCAGAATTTGTAATTTGTTGGAATATCATTCCAACAACAAAGAATTTTAAAACCATCTTGTATTATATTGAGACAAAAAATTGAAATACCTGTACCTAATGAAAACCCTTGTAATTAGTTAAGACAAAAAAACTGAAGACTTATACCTAGTTCACACCTGAAAAAGAAAAGAACGTGAAATGGAAACATAACATAATTTTAACTTTTAGTATTAAGTCTTACAAATACTAAATTGTACAACCCACTAACGCATAAGAATATGCGGTCACATGAAAAGCCAGCTTTTTCCGCCGGCCATTAAAACCGGCACTTTTTTGCCTATACTTTGGACCGACGTGCATGTGTTTCTCCTGATCTCGGCATTTTTTAACCTGCCATCTGAACTCTACAATAAAGGCCAACCGCGCCTGTATACATGGTCCTTCGACGTCGACAGAACTGGACATCTTTCTGGAGAGTTTTTTGTGCTGGCCCGAGCGCAAAAGAAGTGGACATCTCTTTTGGATTTTTTCTTTGCTGCCCCCAGAGCGTGTGAAAAGAGGTAATCCTCGTGGCTGACCCTACAGTCACGTTAAACTCAACCACTTTTAAGCTCTTTTGCACAAATAAACGGAAACCCACACTTACATACATACACATCCAGTGCGTTATCTCGGGAATAATTTTTTAAACCTTTTTTGCACAATAAATGCCCACACATACATACATACATACTCAGTGCAATTCCTTTTATTATATTGGTTTTCTCGAATAAATGCCCACACATACATACATACATACTCAGTGCAATTCCTTTTATTATATTGGTTTTCTCGAATAAATGCCCACACATACATACATACATACTCAGTGCAATTCCTTTTATTATATTGGTTTTCTCGAATAAATGCCCACACATACATACATACATACTCAGTGCAATCCTTTTATTATATTGGTTTTCTCGAATAAATGCAGACCCATACATACATACATACCCCAGTGAATGTGCTGTGCAAATAACTACATACATACATACATCTCAATAAGAACCGTGGTTTTCTTGCGCAAAAAAAACCGCACGCACGTGCATATGTACATACATAAACCGCAGCTAGTGCGAGTGCATACATACTTTTACACATACATATGTACGTCAGTCCGCTTATCACTAAATTTTCACACGTCTACATACACACATAAATCGAAGTTAGTGCGAGTGCATACATACTTTACACATGTACATCGGTCCGCTTATATACTACTTTTTTTGACACGTCTACATACACACATAAATCGAAGTTAGTGCGAGTGCATACATACTTTACACATGTACATCGGTCCGCTTATATACTACTTTTTTTGACACGTCTACATACACACATAAATCGAAGTTAGTGCGAGTGCATACATACTTTACACATGTACATCGGTCCGCTTATATACTACTTTTTTTGGCACGTTTACATACACAAGGAGACATAACCCTACTTTGTCTTTTCTTTGGCTTATATGCACCCCATTTATTCACCTTTACATACACAAGGCGACATAACCCTACTTTGTCTTTTCTTTGGCTTATATGCACCCCATTTATTCACCTTTACATACACAAGGAGACATAACCCTACTTTGTCTTTTCTTTGGCTTATATGCACCCTTTTTATTCACCTTTACACACAAGGAGACATAACCCTACTTTGTCTTTTCTTTTGGCTATATGCACCCCATTTATTCACCTTTACATACACAAGGAGACATAACCCTACTTTGTCTTTTCTTTGGCTTATATGCACCCCATTTATTCACCTTTACATACACAAGGAGACATAACCCTACTTTGTCTTTTCTTTTGGCTTATATGCACACCATTTATTCACATTTACACACATAAGGCAACATAACCCTACTTTGTCCGCTAGGAGCTAAAATCAACCCTTTTTTATAAATACACTCCAGATCACTGATATCATTTGTTGTATCCCATTCGATTTTTGCCTGATTTTTCACAATGTCTGCCCAACGACGTTTTGATTTCTCTACAAGCCGAGTGCTGCAGTTTTGTGCTAAATCTCCCACCTTCACAATAGACACCAGAGAATCCCTCGTTACTGAGAGATTACGTCGTTTGGACACTCTTTTTGCTGAAGCAGATCAAGATTTTCGAAGCTTGATGGTATCCACTGACGAGGAGATGTCTGCTGACAGGGAAGAGCAAATCAGTTTGACCTTTTCTACATGCGAAGACGAGTTTTATAGAGTCAAAACTCTGTTACAAGATCTATGTCGTGGAATCCAAGGAGAAGTTCAATTTAATTTAAGCGGGGACCCAAACTCGTCAGCCCTTGCTAACACATCGATGAATTCATGCCATATTAAGGTACCTCCCTGCGACACCGAACTTTTTAGTGGTTGCTACGAAGATTGGCCCGCCTTTAGGGACATGTTTACTGCTGTATATAGCAATCACCCCAAGCTCACAGCTGCTCAAAAATTGTATCACTTAAGAAGTAAAACCCGAGGAGAAGCTGGCACTATCGTCAAACAGTTTCTACTGTGCGATGAGAACTTCGCTCCCGCGTGGGACGCCTTGTCCAAGCGTTTCGAAAACAAACGTTTGCTAGTAGACACGCAGTTGAAAAGGCTCTTTTCCATGGATAAGGTTTATAAGGAAGATGACGAGGGGATCAAGAGCATTCTGTCCACAGTGACACACTGTCTTTCAGTGCTAAAGGCTCAAACAGTTCAAACTGAAAACTGGGACCCGTTGCTGGTTCATCTATGCTCATCAAAATTACCTGATCAGACGCTCTCCCTTTGGGAACAATCTCTCGACTCCCGTAAGGATTTGCCGACTTGGCAACAAATGAATGATTTTCTAGTGATTCGAGTAGAGGTACTAGAACGTCTTTCTTCCATTAAGCCTGTGAAATCTTTTCACCAACCACCCCTCAAGTCATCCAGCAAAACTAATGCAGTAGCACACACCACGATGGCATCAGACCCATGTAAACATTGTAAGGAATCACATCACCTACGACAATGCAGTCAATTTAGAAAACTTAGCCCGAACGATCGTTTCCAATTTGCGAAGTCGGCTAATCTTTGTATTAACTGTCTCTCATATAATCACACTGCAAAGGAATGCAAAAGTGGGAAAAGTTGCAATACTTGCCACAAAAACCACCATTCCTTATTGCATTTTCCTCCGAGACCAAGACAAAACCCAGAATTAGCTCAACCGTCCAATGTTGTAGCACATCATTCCACTCAAAATCGAAATGTTATTCTCCCAACAGCATTAGTCCGTGTGCTTCATAGAGGAGAACTCTTCTGCCTCCGAGCCCTGATCGATCAAGGATCCCAGCGCACCTTTATCACAGAAAAGTCACAACGCAGACTTAAGCTGCGCGCTCTTAAACACTACACAAGCATCTCCGGAATGGGAGGCAAACTTGTTAACTCGTCCTCTAAGATATGCCATCTGGTACTCACAGACAACCTCAGAACTAAAGAAATTTCAGTAGATGCAATTGTACTCGAGAAGCTCACAAATCTGATCCCGGCAATAAGTACTCCCAGACCCGCAGATAGCTGTCTCATTAATCTCGACTTAGCTGACCCAAATTTCTCAACCGCTGCTGAGATTGATCTCATAATTGGGAGTGATATTGCCCCTAAAATCTTTCTAGAGGGCATTCGAACTCCTCTCTCTCAAAACCTACTCGCTCAGTGCACCATATTCGGATGGATCGTAAGTGGCTCTTTAAGCGAGGCTACCACATCCAACGTTTGCACATTTTCCACTTGCGTAGAGGATAATTCCGACAACCTCGGCAATCTTCTTCAAAAATTTTGGGAAGTGGAAGAGATATCCGTCCCAAAACAAACTTCTCATTCGGACCAAATTTGCGAAAAATTATTCGCCGAGACGACCCAACGACTGCCTGATGGACGCTATATGGTCCGTCTCCCTTTTAAATCCGAGTTTCCCACCTCACAACACTTGGGCTGCTCTAGAGTCATTGCTAGATCTCAATGTCATCGCATGCAAAACACTCTATCCAAAAATGAGTCTCTTAAGTCGCAATATAATAAAGTACTGTCAGAATACATTACTCTTGGTCACATGTCAGAGACCCAGCCCTTCGAAATTGTACGGAAGAATCAATATTTTTCATACTATTTGCCACACCATGGAGTAGTAAAACCCTCTAGCACGACAACAAAGCTTAGAGTCGTATTTAACGCATCCAGATCCACATCTTCGGGCAGATCGCTTAACGATGTTTTACACAAAGGCCCTACTCTACAGGCCGATTTACTTGGAATCCTACTCAATTGGCGATTATACAAGTATGTGTTCAACGGGGACATTGAGAAGATGTACCGCCAGATTCTTGTACACCCCGACGATAGACCCTTTCAACGCATTATTTTCCAACCAGAGGGCAGTGTTTATTTGAAAGATTTCGAGCTCAACACCGTCACTTTTGGAGTTAATTGTGCCCCATATCTGGCGATCAGAACCCTTCAACAGTTAGCCAAAGACTGTGAACACGAGTTTCCATTAGCCTCAAAAATTTTACTCTCCGAAACATATGTGGATGACATCCTTTCCGGCGACCATACACTCGATGGTGCCAAGAAAGCCCAATCTGAAATTCGAATGGCATTGCAATCCGCGGGTTTTCTGCTCAAGAAAAATACCGCAAATCACGACGCGTTGCTAAGTGAAATCCCTCGAGACCACTTATTCAATGACAATTTTATCAAAGTGTCCGACTCTAGCGTTACCCACACATTGGGCATTAAGTGGAATGCCAATGATGATTGTTTCTCATACGACATAAACCCGCCTAATTCAGCCACTCAGATATCTAAACGTAGCATTTTATCCTACGCTTCGACGTTGTTCGACCCGGCAGGCTGGCTAACGCCAATAATAATTCAAGCAAAGCTACTGCTTCAATCCCTATGGCTGGAGAATCACGGCTGGGATGATAATGTCTCCCAGAACACTATCGATAGATGGAATGCCTTCATCCAAAATCTTCGAGAACTAACCCACATACACATCCCTCGCTGGATCCATTACAACCCAGATCTGGATGTACAACTACACGGTTTCTGTGATGCATCCGAAAAGGCGTACTGTGCTACAATATACATACGAACTGTATACCCCTCGGGAGTTATTCAATCCCATTTACTTCTGGCAAAGAGTAAAGTAGCCCCCTTAAAAACCCTAAGCTTACCACGCCTCGAACTATGTGGCGCAGAACTGCTCGCTAAATTAGCAAAACACGCTCTCCACGAGACACGTTTTGAAAAACTGAGTCCTCTGTTATGGTGTGACTCTGAAATAGTTCTTGCCTGGTTAGAAAAACCTCCTCATACATGGAAAACATATGTCGCAAACCGCACAGCAAGCATTCACGCAGAAAGTCCCAATGCGACCTGGAGTCATGTCAGGTCAAAGGACAACCCTGCAGATCTGGGCACGCGAGGATGCTCAACAAATGAGCTAAAAGAATCCACACTTTGGTGGAATGGTCCACAATGGCTATCCTTACCAAAGGAAAAATGGCCAATCTCGTGCAAACCGGAATGTTCTCCCCCAGAATCGCGAGTCCTAGTTCATTGCTGTACTCAGTCGGACGACGAGGATCAATGTCTAAAATTCACCTCGTACTCTCGAGCCCTAAGAGCCACAGCTCGCATTTTAAGTTGGCACCCACGACATAAACGCACTGCTGTCAACATGAATGCACTTACTAAACTAGCTAAAACTCGACTTGTTATCGCAGCTCAGAAAATGCATTACCCAGAGGAATACACTCGATTATTAAAAAACAAGGTGATTTCCTCCAAAAGCTCGCTCAGCCCCCTTAACCCATTTATTGACAACGATGGCCAAATTCGCGTCAACAGCCGCCTAGTCAACTCAAATCTACCATATAACGAAAGCCACCCAGTGCTCTTACCTCCAAACTCTGCACTATGCACGCTATTCATAAAATTTGTACACCAAATCTTACTCCACGCAGAAAACAGACTTATGCTCCGATGCATTCGTCAAGAATTCTATATTCCTCGCTTGACAAACAAAGTCAAAAACTGGATCCGAAAATGTGTTACCTGCACCCGATTCAAGCAGAGAACTTCGAATCAGATAATGGCAGCCCTCCCTTCTGATCGAGTGACATTCACTCCGGCATTCACAATTACTGGTGTTGATTTTGCAGGACCCTTTGACTTAAAAACATCAGCGATTCGTTCAAGCCACACTCTCAAGGGTTACGTAGCGGTTTTCGTATGTTTTTCCACCAAAGCCGTTCATCTGGAATCGGTGTCTGAACTGTCCACAAAGGCTTTTCTTGCGACTTTCGAGCGCTTTGTAAGTCGCAGGGGACTTCCCAACAAGATGGTTTCCGATAATGGGAAAAATTTCCTTGGAGCCAGCCGAGAACTCACGAAGACATGGGAAACCTTTCTAAAAAATGCCAACGAACACATAACTGCAATTTTTAGTAGCCGCTCGTTCGAATGGCAATTCATACCTCCTCACTCTCCACACATGGGTGGTCTTTGGGAAGCGGCTGTAAAATCATTTAAAAAACACTTTAAGCGCGTAGCAGGATCCCACGCCTTTACTTTCGAAGAGTTTTCTACTTTACTCGCAAAAATAGAAGCGGTTCTCAACTCTAGACCGCTGTCAACTCTAAAATCAGATGCTGACCAACTACTCCCTTTAACCCCAGGTCATTTTATCCGAGGAGCCCCCCTAATTGTGTTTCCCGACAATCCGGGCGAGAACCTCGGCCTACATAATCGCTGGCAGAAACTCAAAATAATGCATCAAGAACTGAGTAGACGTTGGAGGGATGAATATCTCTCAGAACTGCACCGTCGTTATAAATGGAAGTATCCTTCTCGAAACTTAGCTCTCGACGACATCGTCATTATTAAGGATGATGCCTGCCCACCAACAGAGTGGCGTCTAGGGAGAGTTATCAAGGTTCATCCGGGACCCGATAATCAAATTCGCGTCGTAGATTTACAAACCCGCACGGGTGAAATAACTCGTCCGGTCGTCAAACTTATCGTCCTCGAAACTAAACCCGATTCCTCCCAGTAATCACACACACACATAACACAACTCCCAACACCACTGCTAACATATCATATCGTTTCTCTATCAGTCGCTTATAATGTTTTTTCTCACCAGATGGGACATCAATGCAAAATGTGCCGCCAAAAGCACCCGTTGCGTTTCTGCGAAAAGTTTCTAAAACTTGACTTTATCGCTAAACGACGAGCTGTAAGACGTTTGCACTATTGCGTCAACTGCTTGGCATCCTCTCACACACTCCAACAGTGCCGATCCAAAGACATCTGCCATGTGTGCGGAGAACTGCACCACACGATCCTGCATGGACCAGCCGAGGCGACAAAGGGAAAGGACTCAGCCAAGCGCACCAGGCCTGACCAGCAGCACACCAAGGACCGAGAAAGCCGCAATCGACAGCAAAGCAGTGGAAAACGGAGTTACCATCGCAGTCCCAGCAACAAGCCTTCGCCGCTGGGCCAACTGAAGGAAGCCATTCGCTGCCTAACGAAACTGCAGTCCATTATCGCCAATTGATTGCCACCTGGCAAGGCGGGCAGCATGTTGGAATATCATTCCAACAACAAAGAATTTTAAAACCATCTTGTATTATATTGAGACAAAAAATTGAAATACCTGTACCTAATGAAAACCCTTGTAATTAGTTAAGACAAAAAAACTGAAGACTTATACCTAGTTCACACCTGAAAAAGAAATGAACGTGAAATGGAAACATAACATAATTTTAACTTTTAGTATTAAGTCTTACAAATACTAAATTGTACAACCCACTAACGCATAAGAATATGCGGTTACATGAAAAGCCAGCTTTTTCCGCCGGCCATTAAAACCGGCACTTTTTTGCCTATACTTTGGACCGACGTGCATGTGTTTCTCCTGATCTCGGCATTTTTTAACCTGCCATCTGAACTCTACAATAAAGGCCAACCGCGCCTGTATACATAATTATATTAGTTTTTACATGGCTAATACATTTGCATACTCAATTTTAAATTTATAAACAAAAAGTTCACAACTCAGCTAAATATGCAGGTATCCACGGCACAATTTATATTTAAATTAGTTCTTACAATTCTAATACATTTGCATACTCAATTTTAAATTTGTAAACAAAAAGTTCACAACTCCGATAATAATGCATGTATCCACGGCAGAATTTGTACTTAGATTAGTTTTTAGAAGGCTAATACATTTGCAAACTCAATTGTAAATTTGTAAACAAAAAGTTCACAACTCAGTTAATAATGCATGAATCTACGGCAAAATTTGTACTTATATTAGCTTTTACACGGCTTATACATTTGCATACTCAATTGTAAATTTGTAAACAAAAAGTTCACAACTCAGCTAATAATGCATATATCCACTTTAGAATTTATACTTATATTAGTTTTTACACGTCTAATACATTTGCACACTTAATTGTAAATTTGTAAACAAAAAGTTCACAACTCAGATAATAATGCATATATCCACTTCAGAATTTGTAATTATAGTAGTTTTTAGAAGGCTAATACATTTGCATACTCAATTGTAAATTTGTAAACAAAAAGTTCACAACTCAGCTAATAATGCATGTATCCACGGCAGAATTTGTTCTTATATTAGTTTTTTGAAGGCTAATACATTTGCAAACTCAATTGTAAATTTGTAAACAAAAAGTTCACAACTCAGCTAATAATGCATGAATCCACGGCAGAATTTGTACTTATATTAGTTTTTACACGTCTAATACTTTTGCATACTCAGCTAATAATGTCTGTATCCACTTCAGAATTTGTATTTATAATAGTTTTTACATGGCTAATACATTTGCATACTCAATTGTAAATTTGTAAACAAAAAGTTCACTGCTCAGCTAATAATGTCTGTATCCACTTCAGAATTTGTATTTATAATAGTTTTTACACGGCTTATACATTTGCACACTCAATTGTAAATTGTAAACAAAAAGTTCATAACTCAGCTAATAATGCCTGAATCCACTTCAGAATTTGTAATTATATTAGTTTTTACATGGCTAATACATTTGCATACTCAATTGTAAATTTATAAACAAAAAGTTCACAACTCAGCTAATAATGCATGTATCCACGGCAGAATTTATATTTAAATTAGTTCTTACAATTCTAATACATTTGCATACTCAATTGTAAATTTGTAAACAAAAAGTTCACAACTCCGCTAATAATGCATGTATTCACGGCAGAATTTGTACTTAGATTAGTTTTTAGAAGGCTAATACATTTGCAAACTCAATTGTAAATTTGTAAACAAAAAGTTCACAACTCAGCTAATAATGCATGAATCCACGGCAGAATTTGTACTTATATTAGTTTTTACACGTCTAATACATTTGCATACTCAGCTAATAATGTCTGTATCCACTTCAGAATTTGTATTTATAATAGTTTTTACATGGCTAATACATTTTCATACTCAATTGTATATTTGTAAACAAAAAGTTCACTGCTCAGCTAATAATGTCTGTATCCACTTCAGAAATTGTATTTATAATAGTTTTTACACGGCTTATACATTTGCACACTCAATTGTAAATTGTAAACAAAAAGTTCATAACTCAGCTAATAATGCCTGAATCCACTTCAGAATTTATATTTATATTAGTTTTTACACGGCTAATACATTTGCATACTTAATTGTAAATTTGTAAACAAAAAGTTCACAACTCAGATAATAGTGCATATATCCACTTCAGAATTTTTAATTATATTAGTTTTTACATGGCTAATACATTTGCATACTCAATTGTAAATTTGTAAACAAAAAGTTCACAACTCAGCTAATAATGCATGTATCCACGGCAGAATTTGTTCTTATATTAGTTTTTTGAAGGCTAATACATTTGCATACTCAATTGTAAATTTGAAAACAAAAAGTTCACGACTCAGCTAATAATGCATGTATCCACGGCAGAATTTGTACTTATATTAGTTTTTACACGGCTTATACATTTGCATACTCAATTGTAAATTTGTAAACAAAAAGTTCACAACTCAGCTAATAATTCCTGAATGCACTTCAGAATTTATATTTATATTAGTTTTTACACGTCTAATACATTTGCATACTTAATTGTAAATTTGTAAACAAAAAGTTCACAACTCAGATAATAGTGCATTTATCCACTTCAGAATTTTTAATTATATTAGTTTTTACATGGCTAATACATTTGCATACTCAATTGTAAATTTGTAAACAAAAAGTTCACAACTCAGCTAATAATGCATGTATCCACGGCAGAATTTGTTCTTATATTAGTTTTTTGAAGGCTAATACATTTGCAAACTCAATTGTAAATTTGTAAACAAAAAGTTCACAACTCCGCTTATAATGCCTGATTCCATTTCAGAATTTTTATTTATAATAGTTTTTACACGACTAATACATTTGCATACTCAATTGTAAATTTGAAAACAAAAAGTTCACAACTCAGCTAAATATGCATGTATCCACGGCACAATTTATATTTAAATTAGTTCTTACAATTCTAATACATTTGCATACTCAATTTTAAATTTGTAAACAAAAAGTTCACATCTCAGCTAATAATGCATGTATCCACCGCAGAATTTGTATTTATATTAGTTTTTACACGGCTAATACATTTGCATACTCAATTGTAAATTTGTAAACAAAAAGTTCACATCTCAGCTAATAATGCGTGTATCCACGGCAGAATTTATATTTAAATTAGTTCTTACAATGCTAATACATTTGCATACTCAATTGTAAATTTGTAAACAAAAAGTTCACAACTCCGCTTATAATGCCTGATTCCATTTCAGAATTTTTATTTATAATAGTTTTTACACGACTAATACATTTGCATACTCAATTGTAAATTTGAAAACAAAAAGTTCACAACTCAGCTAATAATGCATGTATCCACGGCAGAATTTGTACTTATATTAGTTTTTACACGGCTTATACATTTGCATACTCAATTGTAAATTTGTAAACAAAAAGTTCACAACTCAGCTAATAATTCCTGATTGCACTTCAGAATTTATATTTATATTAGTTTTTACACGTCTAATACATTTGCATACTTAATTGTAAATTTGTAAACAAAAAGTTCACAACTCAGATAATAGTGCATATATCCACTTCAGAATTTGTAATTATATGAGTTTTTACATGGCTAATACATTTGCATACTCAATTGTAAATTTGTATACAAAAAGTTCACAACTCAGATAATAGTGCATATATCCACTTCAGAATTTGTAATTATATTAGATTTTACATGGCTAATACATTTGCATACTCAATTGTAAATTTGTAAACAAAAAGTTCACAACTCAGCTAAATATGCATGTATCCACGGCACAATTTATATTTAAATTAGTTCTTACAATTCTAATACATTTGCATACTCAATTTTAAATTTGTAAACAAAAAGTTCACAACTCCGATAATAATGCATGTATCCACGGCAGAATTTGTACTTAGATTAGTTTTTAGAAGGCTAATACATTTTCAAACTCAATTGTAAATTTGTAAACAAAAAGTTCACAACTCAGCTAATAATGCATGAATCTACGGCAAAATTTGTACTTATATTAGCTTTTACACGGCTTATACATTTGCATACTCAATTGTAAATTTGTAAACAAAAAGTTCACAACTCAGCTAATAATGCATATATCCACTTTAGAATTTATATTTATATTAGTTTTTACATGTCTAATACATTTGCATACTTAATTGTAAATTTGTAAACAAAAAGTTCACAACTCAAATAATATGCATATATCCACTTCAGAATTTGTAATTATATTAGTGTTTAGAAGGCTAATACATTTGCATACTCAATTGTAAATTTGTAAACAAAAAGTTCACAACTCAGCTAATAATGCATGTATCCACGGCAGAATTTGTTCTTAAATTAGTTTTTACATGGCTAATACATTTGCAAACTCAATTGTAAATTTGTAAACAAAAAGTTCACAACTCAGCTAATAATGCATGAATCTACGGCAAAATTTGTACTTATATTAGCTTTTACACGGCTTATACATTTGCATACTCAATTGTAAATTTGTAAACAAAAAGTTCACAACTCAGCTAATAATGCATATATCCACTTTAGAATTTATATTTATATTAGTTTTTACACGTCTAATACATTTGCATACTTAATTGTAAATTTGTAAACAAAAAGTTCACAACTCAGATAATAATGCATATATCCACTTCAGAATTTGTAATTATATTAGTTTTTAGAAGGCTAATACATTTGCAAACTCAATTGTAAATTTGTAAACAAAAAGTACACAACTCAGCTAACAATGCCTGAATCCACTTCAGAATTTATATTTATATTAGTTTTTACACGGCTAATACATTTGCATACTTAATTGTAAATTTGTAAACAAAAAGTTCACAACTCAGATAATAGTGCATATATCCACTTCAGAATTTTTAATTATATTAGTTTTTACATGGCTAATACATTTGTATACTCAATTGTAAATTTGTAAACAAAAAGTTCACAACTCAGCTAATAATGCATGTATCCACGGTATAATTTCTACTTATATTAGTTTTTACATGGCTAATACATTTGCATACTCTATTGTAAATTTGTAAACAAAAAGTTCACAACTCAGCTAATAATGCATGTATCCACGGCAGAATTTGTTCTTATATTAGTTTTTACACGGCTTATACATTTGCATACTCAATTGTAAATTGGTAAACAAAAAGTTCACATCTCAGCTAATAATGCATGTATCCACCGCAGAATTTGTATTTATATTAGTTTTTACACGGCTAATACATTTGCATACTCAATTGTAAATTTGTAAACAAAAAGTTCACATCTCAGCTAATAATGCGTGTATCCACGGCAGAATTTATATTTAAATTAGTTCTTACAATGCTAATACATTTGCATACTCAATTGTAAATTTGTAAACAAAAAGTTCACAACTCCGCTTATAATGCCTGATTCCATTTCAGAATTTTTATTTATAATAGTTTTTACACGACTAATACATTTGCATACTCAATTGTAAATTTGAAAACAAAAAGTTCACAACTCAGCTAATAATGCATGTATACACGGCAGAATTTGTACTTATATTAGTTTTTACACGGCTTATACATTTGCATACTCAATTGTAAATTGTAAATAAAAAGTTCACAATTCAGCTAATAATGCCTGAATCCACTTCAGAATTTATATTTACATTAGTTTTTACACGTCTAATACATTTGCATACTCAGCTAATAATGTGTGTATCCAGTTCAGAATTTGTATTTATAATAGTTTTTACATGGCTAATACATTTGCATACTCAATTGTAAATTTGTAAACAAAAAGTTTACTGCTCAGCTAATAATGTCTGTATCCACGGCAGAATTTGTACTTATATTAGTTTTTACACGGCTTATACATTTGCATACTCAATTGTAAATTGTAAACAAAAAGTTCACAACTCAGCTAATAATTCCTGAATGCACTTCAGAATTTATATTTAAATTAGTTTTTACATGGCTAATACATTTGCATACTTAATTGTAAATTTGTAAACACAAAGTTCACAACTCAGATAATAGTGCATATATCCACTTCAGAATTTGTAATTATATTAGTTTTTACATGGCTAATACATTTGCATACTCAATTGTAAATTTGTATACAAAAAGTTCACAACTCAGATAATAGTGCATATATCCACTTCAGAATTTGTAATTATATTACATTTTACATGGCTAATACATTTGCATACTCAATTGTAAATTTGTAAACAAAAAGTTCACAACTCAGCTAATAATGCATGTATCCACGGCATAATTTGTACTTATATTAGTTTTTACATGGCTAATACATTTGCATACTCTATTGTAAATTTGTAAACAAAAAGTTCATTACTCAGCTAATAATGCATGTATCAACGGCAGAATTTGTACTTATATAAGTTTTTACACGGCTTATACATTTGCGCACTCAATTGTAAATTGTAAACAAAAAGTTCATAACTCAGCTAATAATGTCTGTATCCACTTCAGAATGTGTATTTATAATAATTTCTACACGGCTAATACATTTGCATACTCAATTGTATATTTGTAAACAAAAAGTTTACTGCTCAGCTAATAATGTCTGTATCCACGGCAGAATTTGTACTTATATTAGTTTTTACACGGCTTATACATTTGCATACTCAATTGTAAATTGTAAATAAAAAGTTCACAATTCAGCTAATAATGTCTGAATCCACTTCAGAATTTATATTTACATTAGTTTTTACACGTCTAATACATTTGCATACTCAGCTAATAATGTCTGTATCCACTTCAGAATTTGTATTTATAATAGTTTTTACATGGCTAATACATTTGCATACTCAATTGTAAATTTGTAAACAAAAAGTTTACTGCTCAGCTAATAATGTCTGTATCCACTACAGAATTTGTATTTATAATAGTTTTCACATGGCTAATACATTTGCATACTCAATTGTAAATTTGTAAACAAAAAGTTCACAACTCAGATAACAATGCATATATCCACTTCAGAATTTGTAATTTTATTAGTTTTTACTTGGCTAATACATTTGCATACTCAATTTTAAATTTATAAACAAAGAGTTCACAACTCAGCTAAATATGCATGTATCCACGGCACAATTTATATTTAAATTAGTTCTTACAATTCTAATACATTTGCATACTCAATTTTAAATTTGTAAACAAAAAGTTCACAACTCCGATAATAATGCATGTATCCACGGCAGAATTTGTACTTAGATTAGTTTTTAGAAGGCTAATACATTTGCAAACTCAATTGTAAATTTGTAAACAAAAAGTTCACAACTCAGCTAATAATGCATGAATCCACGGTATAATTTGTACTTATATTAGTTTTTACATGGCTAATACATTTGCATACTCTATTGTAAATTTGTAAACAAAAAGTTCACAACTCAGCTAATAATGCATGTATCCACGGCAGAATTTGTTCTTATATTAGTTTTTACACGGCTTATACATTTGCATACTTAATTGTAAATTGGTAAACAAAAAGTTCACAACTCAGCTAATAATGCCTGAATCCACTTCAGAATTTATATTTATATTAGTTTTTACACGTCTAATACATTTGCATACTTAATTGTAAATTTGTAAACAAAAAGTTCACAACTCAGATAACAATGCATATATCCACTTCAGAATTTGTAATTATATTAGTTTTTACATGGCTAATACATTTGCATACTCAATTGTAAATTTATAAACAAAAAGTTCACAACTCAGCTAAATATGCATGTATCCACGGCACAATTTATATTTAAATTAGTTCTTACAATTCTAATACATTTGCATACTCAATTTTAAATTTGTAAACAAAAAGTTCACAACACCGATAATAATGCATGTATCCACGGCAGAATTTGTACTTAGATTAGTTTTTAGAAGGCTAATACATTTGCAAACTCAATTGTAAATTTGTAAACAAAAAGTTCACAACTCAGCTAATAATGCATGAATCCACGGTATAATTTGTACTTATATTAGTTTTTACATGGCTAATACATTTGCATACTCTATTGTAAATTTGTAAACAAAAAGTTCACAACTCAGCTAATAATGCATGTATCCACGGCAGAATTTGTTCTTATATTAGTTTTTACACGGCTTATACATTTGCATACTTAATTGTAAATTGGTTAACAAAAAGTTCACATCTCAGCTAATAATGCGTGTATCCACGGCAGAATTTATATTTAAATTAGTTCTTACAATGCTAATACATTTGCATACTCAATTGTAAATTTGTAAACAAAAAGTTCACAACTCCGCTTATAATGCCTGAATCCACTGCAGAATTTATATTTATATTAGTTTTTACACGGCTAATACATTTGCATACTTAATTGTAAATTTGTAAACAAAAAGTTCACAACTCAGATAATAGTGCATATATCCACTTCAGAATTTTTAATTATATTAGTTTTTACATGGCTAATACATTTGCATACTCAATTGTAAATTTGTAAACAAAAAGTTCACAACTCAGCTAATAATGCATGTATCCACGGTATAATTTGTACAGATATTAGTTTTTACATGGCTAATACATTTGCATACTCAATTGTAAATTTGTAAACAAAAAGTTCACAACTCAGCTAATAATGCATGTATCCACGGTATAATTTGTACTTATATTAGTTTTTACATGGCTAATACATTTGCATACTCTATTGTAAATTTGTAAACAAAAAGTTCACAACTCAGCTAATAATGCATGTATCCACGGCAGAATTTGTACTTATATTAGTTTTTACACGGCTTATACATTTGCATACTCAATTGTAAATTGGTAAACAAAAAGTTCACATCTCAGCTAATAATGCATGTATCCACCGCAGAATTTGTATTTATATTAGTTTTTACACGGCTAATACATTAGCATACTCAATTGTAAATTTGTAAACAAAAAGTTCACAACTCAGCTAATAATGCATGTATCCACGGCAGAATTTGTTCTTATATTAGTTTTTTGAAGGCTAATACATTTGCAAACTCAATTGTAAATTTGTAAACAAAAAGTTCACAACTCAGCTAATAATGCATGAATCCACGGCAGAATTTGTACTTATATTAGTTTTTACACGTCTAATACTTTTGCATACTCAGCTAATAATGTCTGTATCCACTTCAGAATTTGTATTTATAATAGTTTTTACATGGCTAATACATTTGCATACTCAATTGTAAATTTGTAAACAAAAAGTTCACTGCTCAGCTAATAATGTCTGTATCCACTTCAGAATTTGTATTTATAATAGTTTTTACACGGCTTATACATTTGCACACTCAATTGTAAATTGTAAACAAAAAGTTCATAACTCAGCTAATAATGCCTGAATCCACTTCAGAATTTGTAATTATATTAGTTTTTACATGGCTAATACATTTGCATACTCAATTGTAAATTTATAAACAAAAAGTTCACAACTCAGCTAATAATGCATGTATCCACGGCAGAATTTATATTTATATTAGTTTTTACACGGCTAATACATTTGCATACTTAATTGTAAATTTGTAAACAAAAAGTTCACAACTCAGATAATAGTGCATATATCCACTTCAGAATTTTTAATTATATTAGTTTTTACATGGCTAATACATTTGCATACTCAATTGTAAATTTGTAAACAAAAAGTTCACAACTCAGCTAATAATGCATGTATCCACGGTATAATTTGTACATATATTAGTTTTTACATGGCTAATACATTTGCATACTAAATTTTAAATTTGTAAACAAAAAGTTCACAACTCCGATAATAATGCATGTATCCACGGCAGAATTTGTATTTATATTAGTTTTTACACGGCTAATACATTTGCATACTCAATTGTAAATTTGTAAACAAAAAGTTCACAACTCAGCTAATAATGCATGTATCCACGGCAGAATTTGTTCTTATATTAGTTTTTTGAAGGCTAATACATTTGCAAACTCAATTGTAAATTTGTAAACAAAAAGTTCACAACTCAGCTAATAATGCATGAATCCACGGCAGAATTTGTACTTATATTAGTTTTTACACGTCTAATACTTTTGCATACTCAGCTAATAATGTCTGTATCCAGTTCAGAATTTGTATTTATAATAGTTTTTACATGGCTAATACATTTGCATACTCAATTGTAAATTTGTAAACAAAAAGTTTACTGCTCAGCTAACAATGTCTGTATCCACGGCAGAATTTGTACTTATATTAGTTTTTACACGGCTTATACATTTGCATACTCAATTGTAAATTGTAAATAAAAAGTTCACAATTCAGCTAATAATGCCTGAATCCACTTCAGAATTTATATTTACATTAGTTTTTACACGTCTAATACATTTGCATACTCAGCTAATAATGTCTGTATCCACTTCAGAATTTGTATTTATAATAGTTTTCACATGGCTAATACATTTGCATACTCAATTGTAAATTTGTAAACAAAAAGTTTACTGCTCAGCTAATAATGTCTGTATCCACTTCAGAATTTGTATTTATAATAGTTTTTACACGGCTTATACATTTGCACTCTCAATTGTAAATTTGTAAACAAAAAGTTCACATCTCAGCTAATAATGCATGTATCCACGGCACAATTTATATTTAAATTATTTCTTACAATTCTAATACATTTGCATACTCAATTGTAAATTTGTAAACAAAAAGTTCACAACTCCGCTAATAATGCATGTATCCACGGCAGAATTTGTACTTAGATTAGTTTTTAGAATGCTAATACATTTGCAAACTCAATTGTAAATTTGTAAACAAAAAGTTCACAATTCAGCTAATAATGCATGTATCCACGGCAGAATTTTTTCTTATATTAGTTTTTACACGGCTTATACATTTGCATACTCAATTGTAAATTTGTAAACAAAAAGATCACAACTCAGCTAATAATGCCTGAATCCACTTGTTTGTATGAGTGTTTGTTAGTGTGAGTAGGCTTCGATGCCTGGCAAAATAGCACATAAACTAATTGCCTTGTTTGTGTCGCACCCAGCACTTGAACTAGGTGGACTGCAGTTGGAGGAGTAAAGATCTCTTTGAATTGCAGATGATTACTGACTTTATTGATTCAAACTTAACGATATTTATAGCTAACAAATGTGATTGCATTTACGAATATTAATGATAAAGAATAATGTAGGTTGCTAGTGCATGCGGAAACGAATATGCTTCTGGTTACAAATGTTGATGTGCAAGAATAATGTAGGTTGTAATGGTATATGCAGAATGAGGCTATTGCTCCATTCCACTTCATCGTCGTCAGCAGAATCTACATATGCGCTTGACCTGGTAATCTATACTTTATTTTGGCTGCATATGAGAGTGCTGCGACTGACGACTTACAGATTATGTAATGTTATGATTATGAATTATATATATATTGCAGCGACTGAACATTCTCCCGGCCGTTGAACGGGTGTTCAACCTTCAGTAATGTCGAACGAAAAACTCCGTGGGGTAGGTTCGGGTGCTGGCGGTTCACTTGTTGTCCGGGGATTGGGGCTGCATTGTGGTGTTCTCCAATTGACTCGTCGATATCGTAGACTCAGGGTCACGATCAGTAGTATTGATATTGATAGTGCCACATAGGCGGCTACTTGATGATGGTGTACAATGCTGACTTGATTTTCGTACTTCGCATCTTTTAGTTTGGCCAGTTGTTGTTGTAGGGTATCTAATTCGCGTAATTCGGCGTCGGGTGTCTTGGTCGTCAATTCTACGCCTGGTTTCGGTGTCTCTTCTATGTCTATCTTGGTGATGTTGCCAAAACGCACATATGCTGCCTTTGTCTCGCTGCGCCTTGTGCTAAATGTACTAACACTGATTTTTGAGTTGCGCGCCGTGCAACCTGCGGTGAGTGATAGTAAGCCTGTTCCTTCCATTTGTACTGTGGAGGGAGCTCCCTTGCATACCGCCTGCAGTTCGATCGGACTGTGTGTTGCAAACATCCATCTGTTTCGTTGATGTGTTGCTGACCATATTAAATCGGACTTCGATTTAGCAGTCTCACATTCCGTTTCAGTCTTGTTATTGAACAACTGAAATTCACATCGATTATCTACGCTAAACGTAGCTTGATGATTGACGCATATGTGTTCATCCTTTGGCAATTGTAGACATTGATCAAACTCGTCAGTAGTTAGTCCCATGAATTGGTCTCTATGGGCATTGACAGTTATGATCCTTGTTTTGAGCTTGAATTCATGCCAGCTTCCTGCCTTCCATGCAGGGATGGGGATGACGCTGAAAACTTCTTGCTGCGCTGTGGATACTAATGGCAGCGTTATTTTGAAGATAACATGGTCAGTGGTTGTTGTTCCCTCGGCATGCATGATTCGATAGAGTTGTATTACGTCATTTGAAGCGACTGGCAGCTGTTGATCCGGTGGGATGTGTTCCCTAATCTGATCAAGTTGATCCCTTAATTGTTGGGGAGAAACTAGCATAGGGCTAATTGTTCGGTGGCGAATGTCGGTAAGAACGTTGGTTATCTCATTTTGCATTCGCTGCATTCCATTTGCCAGTAGAGTGAGCTGGGCTGTCAGGATCATGAATGCTTGTTGCAGATAGTTGCCTTGATATTTTCCTCGTTCTCTGGTGAGAGCATCTATTTGTCGTTCTATGTTTCGTATGCGGTCGTTGGTAGCTGAATTGCTTTTCCTTACCACATTTATAGTGGAATCCAAGATTGATGTTTTTTTCTTCAGTAGCATCATTAAGACGTCCTCGTTTGATTTGACATCGTTTATGACCTTGGACATATCTTCCGCATACTTGGAATCCAGCACGCCAAATAATGAGTTCGCCACATTACCGACTATATCTAGCGGTGATCTTCGCTGCCGTGAGTGATTAATAAGCTCATTTCCGGTTTGTAATTCGGCATGTACGTGTTGAAAGTGCGCGTATATAGAGTTACATGCATTGACATTCTGTAATTCTGAACACTTGTGCTTGAGTTCAGTTATCCCGGCAGCCAATACTCTCATGTCACTCCAATATGGTTGCAAGTCGTAATATACAATGATGGTCCAGTCTGAAATTGCCATTCTAGAGGTCCCGATTCTTTCATAGAACAGTCCTGGCTGATTTGTGAAATGCGTGACCTTTGTTTGTTGTCCCAACGCTAGTGGCAGAATGAGTAACATTGCCAGCAGGGTTGGAAGGATCGAAGGTGATATCTTCCTCCTCTGTGTAGGCATTTCATCCTTTGCCGTTGTATCTTCGATGGAACTGTGCGGACGTTTAACGGCTGTTTCTTCTTTTAACAGTGGCGCGAGACGAGTTACTGACCGTTTGAAGATCCCAGATGCAGTCTTTACATCTACTACTCGGACATGGTCGTCCTTACCGGGATATGTCTTCACTATTCGTCCCATTGGCCAACTCATCACAGGCACGTTGTCTTCCTTGACTAGCACAAGTAGTCCCTCTTTCACGTTTTGTGATGCGGTTTTCCACTTGTTGCGCATTTGAAGCTCTTGTAGATACTCCATAGACCATTGGTCCCAGAACATTTGTTTTAATCTGGACACTAATTCCCATCTTTTCACCAACGTTTTCCCTGGTGAGGCTAGATTTGCATCGGGAGCGGCGGTCAACGGTTCACCAATCAAAAAATGGCCAGGAGTCAGAGCTGATGTATCTGTTGGATCAGATGACATTGGTGTCAGCGGTCGGGAATTGAGGATTGCTTCGACTTCCACGATTACGGTGTTAAGCTCCTCAAATGTTAATGACGCTGTGGCTGTGACTGATACTAAAAGCCGCTTCGCAGATTTCACCGCAGCTTCCCAAAGCCCGCCAAACGATGGTGCTCGGGGCGGTATGAACTTAAACTCCACTTGCTTTTTATTGCAATGGTTTATAATCTGTTCTTGAGCCTTGTCGGTGAATATAGCTCCCTCTAGGGCCTTCAATTGATTATTGGCACCGACAAAGTTTGTTGCGTTGTCACAGTGAATAGTCTGACATTTTCCGCGTCGACCCAAAAATCGTCGAAGAGCAGCTAAAAATGCATCTGTTGTCAAGTCACTTACTAACTCCAGATGAACTGCCTTTGTTGCAAAACAGCAGAAGACTGCAATGTATGCCTTATCAGGTCTTTTTCCACGAAGTTTGTGATGAATCCAAATCGGTCCACAGTAGTCAACACCAGAGTTAAAGAATGGCCGAGCTTGTGTTACTCGGTCAGCTGGTAGGTTGCCCATGATTTGTTGCATCAACTTGGGCCGTGCCTTTGTACATCTGACACAGCTGTGAATTATGCTTCTTGCCATTGTTTTATCATTGAGAATCCAATATTGTTGTCTGGCAATGGCTCTTAGAGCTTGAGCCCCGCAATGCATGTTCTCTTCATGCATCTCTCGCAGTAGCATTTTCACAAGTGCATCGTTGTATGGAAGCAAAATTTGATGCTTCGCGTTATATGGAAGGCTAGATTCTTCTAATCTACCTCCGACTCTGATAAGTCCGTCGTTTCCGATTATAGGACATAGGGAGACAATCGAGCTCTTTTTGTCCAATGTTTTGTGGATTCGGAGTTGTTTGTATTCAGCACTAAAATCAATTTGCTGGATAGTTCGCAGGATGATGGTCCTTGCATTGGTTAACTCACCGACACACAATGTAGTTGTGGGTGATCTGTTTTTCTTGTTACAGAACCGCATCATATATGCTACAATACGTTGTAGCTTATTGAAGGAGTTGCTGTGGTTGCACTTGTAGAGTACACTGCCAATTTCATTTTGACATGTGGGCAAGCTTATGTGATTGAGCCTGCGTTCTAGATCGCTGGGGGTGGTAGTTGGTACCTGAGCCCACTTGTCGCGAGAGCCATGTAGAAATAGAGGTCCATATAGCCATAGATTGTGTTCTGCTAACCTGCTGGCGGCAATTCCTCTTGATAGTACATCTGCTGGATTGTTAGCTGATGACACGTGACGCCACTGAGATTGGTCTGAAACAGCTTGGATTTTTGCGATTCGATTTGCCACAAACGTGTGATATGATGATGCTGATGCATTTATCCAGGACAGCACCACAGTCGAATCTGACCATAAGTATCCAGGTACCTTATCGTTTGGTATACGTAAATCCTTCCTCACCCTGTGGATTAGCTCTGCTCCCAAGACTGCGGCGCATAGTTCCAGGCGAGGCAGCGTCTCTTTTGCTGTAGGCGCTACTCTTGACTTTGAGCACAGTAGCCGAACAGACACTTGATTGTTCTTATATGTGGCTCGGACATAGATTGCTGCTCCGTATGCCCGCTCTGATGCATCGACAAACGTGTGAATTTCCTGATTAATGGGCACCTTTCCGTCAAAGATGTGCCGTGGAATTTGCAAATTGTTCAATGCTTGTAGATCAGCACGATAATTTTTCCACTCAGTTTGCAGAAGTTGAGGAAGCTCGTCGTCCCAGCCCATCTTCAGCTCCCACAGGCTTTGCATGAATATCTTAGCCTTTACCACAACAGGAGCGAATAGTCCTAGTGGATCGAAAATTTGTGATGCCTCCGAGCTCACCACTCGTTTGGTGATGGTTGACGCTTCACTTTTTTGGGATCGCCCACATAGCTGATCCTTATTTGGTACCCAGATC